>NC_091762.1:90547253-90850283 GCF_029378745.1 Bos indicus | reverse complement strand
CATGCATTGCTTCTCATAGCAGACTATCGACCAAAACAAGTCATATTTTCTATAATATGACAAAGAAATGTACTCTTCCTGGGAATTAAGAAGGGAAGGAAAATCAGGTATTGGTCCATGATGCCAAAGTCTACCATGTATTTGATTCTTTGAGTTCTGTGTGTTTTTGAATATTTAAAAATTATGTTTAACCTTTTGAATTAAAAATATTTTACCTAATTATATCTGGTTTTTGTGGGGAGTATTCAGATCTCTCCATCTCTCTTTTTGGCTAACTCTCATTTCATTATCTTTTTTTTATATTATTAAAACTTTATAATAAGCTGATCTCTAGCTGTTTTTTCCCTACTTGAGGGAATCCTGCTCAGTTTTGTTTTACAGAGTACATTCTCATAATCCCTGGAGGAGGGAATGGCAACCCACTTCAGTATTCTTGCCTGGAGAATCCCATGGACAGAGGAGCCTGGCAGCCCACAGTCCATGGGATCACAAAGGGTCAGACACGAATGAGCTATTAACATTCTCATAATACTTCTTTTGTTTGTTTGTTTCCTATTACCATATAATCCAAGCATATTCCTGATGAAAGATTTTATTTGTTAGTCCTTAATTGTTCTTTTTTTAAAAAATTGAAGTATAGTTGATGTACAGTATTATATAGGTTACAAGCGTACAATACAATGAGTCACAGCTTTTAAAGGTTATACTCCATTTAGTTATTATAAAATATTGGCTATATTTCCTGCGTTGTACAGTATATCGTTGTAGCCTATTTTATACCTAATAGTTTGTACCTCTTAATTCCCTACCCCTGTCTTGCCCCAATCCCCTTTTCCTCTTCCCACTGCTAACAATTTATTCTCTATATCTGTGAACGTGCTTTTTTGTTATGTTAAAAATTGTTCGTTGTATTTTTTAGATTTCACATATAAGTGGTATTACACAGTATTTGTCGTTCTATCTGACTTATTTGACTTAGCATAATACCCTCCGAGTCCACCCATATTGCTGCAAATGGCAACATTTTATTCTTTTTTATGGCTCTGTAATATCCCATTGGATGCATGTGTGTGTCTCTATATATATGACACCTCTTCCTTATTCAGTTCTGTGGAAGGTTTAGAAACCCATGTTTCTAAAATGGAATGATCTCTACTTGTAAATTGTTCCAAGTATAGTGGGGGAAAAAGAAAAAAAAAAAAATACAGGATAAATACCAAAATAGAGAAGTCAAAAGAGAGAAAGGAACTTTTCTCATAAAGGTAGATAGAAGGCCAGATCTGAAGTCTTAGAATGTAATTTTTTAAAACTAGTGATATTTCCCTTTGGTTCACTTTATACAAATCATTTTGTATTAATTTTTGGTTCTGAGAGATTGAAGTTCTGAAGAAATAGAACAAGTTGATGTCTTAGGTTCCCAAATGCATGTGAAGCACATAGAAGCAGCCTGTGTGTCCAATGTTGCTGTATTTGAACTCCTTCCTAGAATTCAAAGAAGCTGCCACCAGCCTCATAGCTTCGGTCCCATCATTGAAACTGATCAAACAGTTTAGCCAAGACAGGGAATTTTTATTTAATTATATTTCACCTTTAAAAAACTGTATACAATAACTTTATTAGGGTTGATAGTTTTCCATAAAAAGAAAACTTTTGATGCCGAACAAATCCATTGCTTTTATATTTTTTCAATGAATAATTTTATTCCTTAACTCCCAATTTTACTGAGTTATTCAAAATCTAATACTTTATTTAAAAATGTTACCTACTCATACATCATGGACATTTTCATTAAAGATACCATCATTTGGAAATTCATTTGATTATTGCATTTTGTTCTATTTTGTTGCATTTCCATTGCTGTAATGTTCGGCTAGTAAGCCTGCTGAAATTTTTAGTAAGATAATTTTTGCAGAATGGAGAAATAGATGTAGCTATGTTTCTCATTCCTTTTGTTGTTAAATTGTCATTCTTTTCATTAAATTATCTATGGTCAAGCTTCCCTAAAACTTTAGAAGACTACCTTTATATTTACTTTAATAACTTTTTCATAGCCATACATCCACTGATCCAGGTACTGAACATTCATATATTTGATGTTGACATTGTTTTATATTGGAAATCCTCATAGGAAACTTTGCTAAGTGTCATTTTTTAAAAGTGGAATCCACCTTTGAATGTATTGTTAACTTGCCAAGAAGAAGAGGTGTAATTCTTTCTTTAGAATCTGAGTATTATGCATCATTCTCAGTATAATAAGTCAGCGTAATCATGGAGTACTATTTGACTGGCATAGGTAACCTAATTTCATACTCAGAAATCTGAGGTAGATGTTACTATCTTGCATTCAAAGACAAGGAAAACAGAGAGGACTTTCAATAAAGGTGGCTGTAGAAGTTGGTGATTTCCTTTCACAAACAAGTATAAAACTTGTCAAAGTTGTTGAAAGCAACCATTTCAAAACACAAGGAATTGACTAAAGGCAGACAAAAATTAAGAAGCATTTAGTTTTGACTGTGGTCCTCTTGCCTGAGTCTGCTCCCTTCCTTCCTCCCTCCCTCTACCAGATGGGTAGGAAGAACAGTAGCTTTGTCAGTCTGGGATTGACTGCAAAACCAGCATCTTTACTGCCAGAAGTGATTAATTCAGACAGGAATGAGAAGCAAAACCATTTGACTGCCAGCTAAAATGGCAGACTTAATTGGAAATGGATGGGGAAAACCCACATCTGTGCAGGACCAAGGTTGCCATTCCAATCTGGGGTGAATGACAGACGATTCAGAAACTTTATGGAGACACTGTAGAAAGGACATAGTGATGTAAAGCCTGAGATAAGATTTTCCACACTTTTTCTGCTGTCTAAAAAACTAAATGTGCATAGGGGAGACCCAAGAGAACATGGCAAAAAAAGAAAGCCAAGGTACACTTGAGAATTGCCTGAAACTTCATATGCATTCCCCAACCCACACAGGTCTGTCTAGTCAAAGCTATGGTTTTTCCAGTAGTTGTGTATGGATGTGAGAGTTGGGCCATAAAGGAGGCTGAGTGCTGAAGAATTGATGCTTTTGAATTGTAATGTTGGAGAAGACTCTCGAGAGTCCCTTGGACTGAAAGGACATCAAACTAGTCTATCCTAAAGGAAATCAGTCCTGAATAGTCACTGGAAGGACTGATGCTGAGGGTACAATACTTTGGCCACCTCATGCGAAGAACTGACTCATCAGAGAAAATGCTAATGCTGTAGGAAAGATTGAAGGCAGGAGGAGAAGGGGACAACAGAGGATTAGATGGTAGGATGGCATCACTGACTTGATGGACATGACTTTGAGCAGGCTTCCGGAGTTGGTGATGGACAGGGAAGCCTTGAATGCTGCAGTCCATGGGGTCACAGAGTCAGATACGACTGAGTGAATGAATTGAACTGAACTGAACCCACACAGAACAAATGATAGTGGGTGAAATAATCCAGAGGTTCAACTTCTCAGATAAAAACTCCAAAGCAGCCATTATAAATGTGTTTAAAGAAAGTAAGCTATGTTAAATGAATTAAAGGAAAATATCTTACAATTAATCAAAAAACAGGAAACCTATTAAAAGAAAAAGTATTTTAAAAATAATCAATTGAAATTCTAACTAGCAAAGTTGATATGAAAAAATGTGGCAGATATGTTCAACAGCATTGAAAGTACAGAGAAAAAATCAGTTAAATATGAACAGAAATTATTCAAGTTGAACAGAGAAGAAAAATATTGAACAAAAATGAGCATAGTGTCAGACAATTGTAGGACAATGTCAGGTGTTCCAATACATGTATAATGGAGACTCAGGAAGAAGCTAGAAATAGAGACAGAAGCAAATATTTGGGTACATACTAATGGTCCAAACTTCCTAAATTTGATGAAAACCATTAACTTAAAGATCCCCAAGAACTACAATGAACCCAGAATAGGAAAAATACAAACCTAGTCATACTTGGATACCACATGGTCAAACTGCTGAAAACCAAAGCAAAGAGAAGAGTCTTGAAAGCACAAAGAGAAAAACAATTCAGAGACACAACAATGCAATTGATGGCAACATGAAGTCCAATAGGCATAAGATGACATATCCAAAGTGATGACAGAAAAAGAAAATCAATAATTTATACCCATTATTTTTCAAAGATGAGGATGAAATAAAAACATTTCCCAAATAAACACTGAGGGAATTCATTGCCAGCATAATTTCCCTACAGGAAATGCTAAAGAAACTCCTTTAGGTTGAAAGTAGATGACATCATGTGGTAACTTTGATCCACAAGAGGGAATGAAGAGCTCCATAATAGACAGTTTTGCCTTTCTCATTTCTCACTTTTTTTTAAAACATAAGAATTAAATATAATTTAGTATTACTGGATTTATAGCTCTTGTAGTTGTAATATATGTGACAATAGTAGCTACTTCATGCCAGTATAGATTGATTTCCTTCCCACTGTGTGTGCTGTCTTCTGAGGGATACAGTTAGCATTAATTTGAAGTAGGTTGTGATAAGTAATAGATAAATATTGAAAACTCTAGAGCAGCCCCTAAAAATACCTCAAAACCATAGTTAAGCTATCAGAGAAATTAAAATGGTACACTAAAAATATTTGTATAACAGAAGTAAATAAAGGAGAAAAAAATGAACAAAAGCCACAAGACATTTGTAAAACAAATAGCAAAATGGCAGACATAAATCTATCAATAAATGTATTAGATGTGGATAGATTAAATATTCAATCAAAAGGCATGTATTTTCAGACTGGATAAAGAAACCAAGATCCATCTTTAAAGCTTTGATTTAAAGACACAAATCAGTTGAAAAAAATTTAAAAAGGAAAAACAAACACAAACAGAAATCATAAGAGTTAGAATAATTTTAATAAAGTCAGACAAAATAGACTATAAGATAAATATTACTAGAGACAAGGAGAGTAATTACATAGTGATAAAAACATCAATCTGTCATGATAGATGTAATAGATATAAATATATATGCTCCTTAAAATAGCCAAAAATACATTTAAAAACTGAATTGAAAGGATAAATAGACAATTTAACAATTATAGTTGGAGATTGTGTTAGTTAGGGCCCTCTGGAGAAACAGAATAGAATATGTGTGTACACACACACACACATATATATGTATAAAATTATATACACTCACAGATGCTAAGTTGCTTCAATCATGTCCAACTCTTTGAGACCCTGTGGACCATAGCTCACCAGACTACTCTGTCCATGTGATTCCATAGGCAAGAATACAGGAGTGGGTTGCCATTTCCTCCTCCAGGGGATCTTCCTGACTCAGGGATTGAACTCATGACTCCTGCATTGGCAAGCAGGTTCTTTACCACTGGCACCACCTGGGAAGCCCATAAAATTATGTATATATATATTCTTATGTCTTATATGTAATATATGTATATTTATAATATTCCCCAGAAACTTTAAGAGCCATTCTGCCATTCAACCTTTTAAGAATAGCATGACTCAGGTAGAGCCTACTTCTTCAGCCTGGATCCCCTACATAGAGCAAAGCAGCAGCTGACCCATAACTTGGAATAGAGCCACTGATTTTCTGAATCCAGCAAGCAGTGTAATTGAAAGGTAAGTTTTGTACCACTGAAATGTGTTTATTGTCAGAGAAGAACCTAGTGAAAGGTGACAGATAAACCTTGACGCTGAGTGCTCCAACTAACGCCACTTCCCTAGAGTTGTGGCTATTTATTGGAATGTCTGCCTAGCTGCCTTGCTCTGCAATAGATTAGGGTCCTGAGCCATAGGGTAGGGCCCTGGAAACCATACTGGTATTATATTTTCTTATCACCATTTGGCTGTAGCTGGTCAAAATGAGCCAAAATCTCTCCTTTGAGAATTTTACCCAAGGCCTGGAGCCTAGAAATTTGGAGGCATTTCATACCTTTTGACAAGCTTCCAGAAAAGGTCTACAAACTCCTGCTGGTCCCTGGAGAAATCTTGGTTTTTACCCCATTCTGCTGCTTTATTAATTTCTCTTGGATTCCATATGGTATCCCAGTATTCTTAAGAAAAAAAAAAAAAGCCTTTAAACCTAAGCCAGTGCTAGTTGATTTGCAATCAAAAGAACCTTAACTAATACATCAAGTACCTAAAACTGCCTTTACATTTCTTAAATTAATTATTCAAATGTTATTCAGCCAAGGCCAGCCCCTACCAGGGGCTAGGCTACTCCTACAGTGGCATAGGATGTGGGAGGAATCTTGGTCTAAGGGAGCTGGCCACTTTTAAAAATCTGGCCAGGAACAAAGCAGAGCCTGGGGTTTACAAATTCTATCCCTGCATTCAAATCTCACAGGACATATTCTTTTTTTCCTTCTTACCTCCCTAAACAGGGTCTAGGTTTCTAGTAGCCCTGATGCATCCTCTCCCTAGGTCACTGGGACAATGGATGGGTCAGAACATGCATGGTATAGAGTTCTCTTGTGTGAATGGGTGGTCTCTGGTAGGGTTGTTTTTGGCCAAGTGGGTACTGGGTATTTTCAGTTACAGTTGCACATCGTTGCCTGCAATTTCTTGGCAGTATTCCAACTGAATGCATTAAACTATAATTACCTTTATTAAGAGAAAGAACAGACATGCACTAACACATGGGTTTTGCAAAGTCAGAGACAGCTAACTAACGAAATAAAACTTTGTAAGAACAAGGCGTGGAACTTCTTTTATTGGCCCACTTACATTTTCTTTTCTTCTGAAGAAAATATCTTTTCAGCTACCAAATTTTTTCTAGGATACTAGCCAGATTTCTGAGCAAAATGCTCTGAAGTTTAGCAGTTGATAGAAAAATTTTAGGAAATGTTTCTCCTTCCCACACAATTATAGCCAAAGTGTTCTGATTACTCCTTTAAGCTTTAGATCCATTTATCTAAACAACTGCTAGATAGTTCCAACCTGGAAGTCAGTCCACCAGTTTTAAACTTTGTTTAGTCCAAACAAAATTCACCATATCTCTCTTCTCAGAGCTAATATCTTTTTTCCTTTCATACAATCAGGTTATGTTGTTACTACTATCCACTCACACCAGCCAATTAGAAGATAGTGACAATTGGATTCAAAATGTCATGGAAAGGATACAGTCAAGGATGATAGATTTCTATTTGGCTTTATAGATGGTTTTTGAGCCTGTTACTTCACCACCCTAAGAGAGAAATTATGTTGAATAATTACAATGTCTCTTTAATAGGTTTCCTGATTAAACACTTATTATAATACCTCTTCTCCAATCAGTTATTTATATTGCTACTTAAAGTGATCCTCCTAAAGGGGATAAATTGGATAGTGCTATTCATGGTCAATTTTTGATTTTAATACTGTGGGTAATATGGAAACACTGGACTCTTTAGAAGGGCATTAGAGGCCTTTCAATTTAGAACCTTATCTATTTTTCAAACATTACTGTATAAAAGGTTATAAAAACTTTCATTAATGTAGTGAATAAGTAAAAATTTTGAGAATTATGCTCTTCTCATATCACACATTTTTTCTCATGTTCAAATAAATAAAGTGGATGAATAAAAAAAGTTATGTCCCTTTGAATTTGAAACTTTCTTTAACAGTTGTTATTTTTCATCCCAGAAGCAGCCTCTTGTTGGGCTGTCTGATCATTGTATACTAGTAGGTATCCAGTCGGGGTCAGAAGATAGATCAGATCACATTATGTGAAGGTGGGGAGTGAAAGAAAAAGTAAGGAATGTTTTCCCTAAAGGGAGTAAAAATTCATACTTCCAAATATTACTGTTTTTTGTGCTGTCTTAAGCCAGCCTGTGGGGTATCTGCAGTCTCAGTTTAACTTTATCCATTGTTATTCAGATCTTTTTATGAGCTTTTCAGCAGTGTGAAGTGAGGGTCAGATGTATATATGCTCACTCTGGATCTCCCTTTAAATATCCTGAGAGCAACTGCTCATATAACACCATACCTGCCAGTTATTGCTGGTTCTCATGTGTGTTGTTCAAATCTGCTCTTAGAAAAGAAACATTTCTCCATCTATCACTTAATTTTGTGGATACTAGCTATATAATCTACTTTTCACTATTCTTTGCCTTTTATTTTTTAAATTTAATTTATTTTTTGACTCTGTTGGGTCTTTGTTGCAGCAAGCAGGAGCTACTCTTCATTGAAGTGCACAGGCTTCTCTTGTGGCTTTTCTTGTTGCAGAGCAAGGGCTCTAGGTGAACAGGCTTCAGTAGTTGTACCTCACAGGTTCTAGAGTGCTGACTCAGTAGCTGTGGCACAAGGGCTTAGCTGCTCCATGGCATATGGGATCTTCCCGGACCAGGGATCAACTCATGTTGTGCATTGGCAAGTGGATTCTTAACTACTGGACCACCAGGGAAGCCCCATGTTTGCCTTTCCTAAATGTCCGTCTTCACTATGAAAACCCTACAAGCCCCAGTTTAATGTCACCACAGCTGATCTCCCAGCCAGGATTAATTGCTGCCTCCTTTTGCTTGTGCTGCCTTTGACATAAGCCTCGAGTTAGCTTTATCTCATTCTATTTTTTAGAATTAGTTGAATACACTTTTACTGTTTCTTATAGACTGAGCCAGGTACTGTGAATTAATCATCTCTCTATCCCAAACTGAGGGCTGAGCATAGAGATTTTTTGTTGACTGGATAAAGAAAACCCCTGTCCCAGGTCTAGTTGGTACAGGAGACCTATTTGTGTAATTTTCCTTGGTTTGTGAGCTCTCCTGGGAAGGAAATTTAAACAAGGATGCCCTGGCTCACTTAATCCAGAGAAATCAAGTGAGAAGGTGTCATTTCTGGCCTCTCAGAATTTGCAGATTTGTCCCCATCATTATAAAAGCTTTTTATTGAGAGAGACTCATAGTTGTAGGTATAATAATTTTTTAATCTTCACTGGACACAGGACAAACTTGGGGAGGCTACATTTCACAGAACGAGCCAGATGCCTTCATCTGTCTTTATGGATAGTGACATTAATTTATTATCTAAACTGGGATGCTCTGAGTACATTAAAATAATTAAACTTACATATTTTTTTAAGTACTTGATTGGCTAACAGATTCACCAACCTGTAAATAATTCTTGTTGTTGTTCAGTTGTTAACTTGTGTCCAACTCTTTTCAACCCCATGGACTGCAGCACACCAGGCTCCACTGTCCTTCACTATCTCCCAGAATTTGCTTAAATTCACATCCATTGAGTCAGTGATGTTATCTAATCATCTCATCCTCTGCCACCACTTTCTCCTTTGCCTTCAATCTTTCCCAGCACAGGGTCTTTTCCAATGAGTTGGCTCTTTGCTTAGGGTGGCCAAAGTGTTGGTGTATCAGCTTCAGCATCAGTCTTCCAGTAAATGTTAAGTGTTTATTTCCTTTTGGATTGGCTGTTTTGATCTCTTTGCAGTCCCAGGGACTCTCAAGAGTCTTCTCCAGCACACTTTGAGATCATCAGTTCTTTAGTGCTCAGCCTTCTTTATGGTCCAATTCTCACATCCATATGTGACTACTTGAAAAACCATAGCTTTGACTATACAGACCTTTGTCAACAAAGTCATCTCTCTACATTTTAATATGCTGTCTAGGTTTGTCATTGTTTTGCTTCCAAGGAGCAAGCATCTTTTAATTTCATGGCTGCAGTCACCATCTGCAGTGATTTTGAAGCCCAAGAAAAGAAAATCTGACACTATCTCCACTTTTCCCCCTTGTATTTGCCATGAAGTGTTGGGACTGGATGCCATTATCTTAGTTTTCTGAGTGTTTTAAGTCAACTTTTTCACTGTCCTCTTTCATTCTCATCAAGAGCCTCTTTAGGTCATCTTCACTTTCTGCCCTTAGAGTGGTATTATCTGCATTATCTGAGGATATTGATATTTCTTCCGGCAATCTTGATTCCAGTTTGTGATTTATCCAGTCTGGCATTTCATATGATGTACTCTGCATATCGGAAAAGGCAATGGCACCCCACTCCAGTACTCTTGCCTGGAGAGTCCCATGGATGGAGGAGCCTGGTGGGCTGCAGTCCATGGGGTCGCTAGGAGTCGGACACGACTGAACGACCTCGCTTTCACTTTTCACTTTCATGCATTGGAGAAGGAAATGGCAACGACTCCAGTGTTCTTGCCTGGAGAATCTCAGGGATGGGGGAGCCTGGTGGCTGCCATCTATGGGGTCACACACAGTCAGACACGACTGAAGTGACTTAGCATAGCATAGCATAGCACTCTGCATATAAGCTAAAAAAGCAGGGTGACAACATGCAGGCTTGTCATACTCTTTCTCCATTTTGAACCAATCAGTTGTTCCATGTCTAGTTCTAACTGTTGCTTCTTGACCAGCATACAGGTTTCTCTGGAGACAGGTAAGGTGGTCTGGTACTCCCATCTCTAAGAATTTTCCACAGTTTGTTGTGATTCACACAAAGGCTTTAGCATAGTCAATGTGTGAGGATTTTCTCCCCAGGACATGGAAACGACGAACCTGAAAGAACAACACTCAGACAGTCTCTTGCAAGGACTGACAAATTTATTTCTGCAGTCAAGCCTTTTTATAGAAGCAGGAACAAAGAGCTGAAGAGTATATGGCCAGCACAGCGTGTACGGGGTTAAGACATAATCAATAAAAGATATTTCAAGGACAGCGCGTTCTAAATGACCCAGGTGTTTATCCCATGACCCAGTTTCTCAGGCAACATCTTTAATATTATTAAATCTTGGCACCGAGCATAGCTAAAAGCAGGAGATGTTTTTCAGCTATCGCAAAGCCTGGGTACTTCTGGCCCTCCGCCATTTTCCCAAGTACCTTCTCCTTCAAGGCTATTTTGCGCTGCACTTCCCAACACAATGAAACAGAAGGGGATGTTTTCTGGAATTCTCTTCTTATATTATTTTTAAAAATAAAACTGTTAAAATAAGACTGCTGCTACTGCTGCCAAGTCGCTTCAGTCGTGTCCGACTCTGTGTGACTCCATAGACGGCAGCCCACCAGGCTCCCCCGTCCCTGGGATTCTCCAGGCAAGAACACCGGAGTGGGTTACCATTTCCTTCTCCAATGCATGGAAGTGAAAAGTGAAAGTGAAGTTGCTCAGTCATCTCCTACTAATAAGATAAGTCGGAGACTAATATCTCTAATAATTAAAATTTTCTTTATATGGTTTAGGTGAGCATTAGAAAGAAACATAAGGACTCTACTCAATGCTCTGTGGTGACATAAACAGGAAAGAAATCCAAAAATGAAGATAAATATGTGTGTGTGTATATATATATATAGCTGATTCACTTTGCTGTACACAACTAACACAACATTGTAAAGCAACAATACTTCAGTAAAAGTTAAAAGAATAATTAAAAATTATATAAGGAAAAGAAAATAATCTACACTTGTGGCCAAATAGTTAACTTAAAACAGACCATACTTGTGTAGGGGATATAGAGGATACAAGATCGGCCTTGTTTGATAGTTGTGAAGCTATGTATTGCTGGGTGGATGGGAGTCCATTATATTCTTTTATTTATGTTTGTGTTAGAAATTTTTTATAGTGAAAATGGGATTTTAAAAGGAAAAAATAAATTTAAAATAATTACACATACCCTCAATCAATTTCTTTATTGTACCACCCTCTTTAATTCTTTATCGTACCACCCTCTGTGGTACTATATTATTGGTGTTTTTCTGCAGAATTAATTTTTTCAGTAGTCTTATTATTTAGCTTTTTGATACAATTGGATGACATAGTCTCTAAGTTTTATTTTCGAGTTAATAAATTCTATATAAATTTTTTTAAGATAATATTTTTGAGGAAACTATAAGTATTGAAGCATCTAGTGAGTTTAGAGGAAATTTTGTTAAATGAATACATAATTTTTATTTTTGTGTGTATTAAAATGTGCATAGCCTAAATATTTTCATGGGTTCTATCATTTATTCCAATTTGAAAAACTTTCTTTGAAAAATATTTTTAGAAGACAAAACTGACCAATTAGGTTGTCTCTATTTATGATTATTTTTACCAAATTTATGTTTCAGAAGTGTAGATGTTCTCAATGTCATTTGGTTCTAGAATAGAATACACATTTATCCAATTAGAAATAGGAGCTTCATCAAAAGATTCTTTCCTCAAGTTGAGACATTCCAAAATGCAATTAAAACTTTTCAAAGTTCCATGTTGCAGACAGTTTGAGTTCTCAACGACTAATCTATTCAGTTTCTCCCTTGCTTGTGTGGTGGTGAATTCCAGTCTCCTCCTATTTAGAATATATATATATTCTACATATAGAATTATTAATTCTGCATATTTATTATTCTATATATACACTATATGTAGTATTGAATATATATATTTTATTGAACATTAATGTTGCCACAAAATTTTTAAAATTTTAAATTTGTTAAAACAATAACTTTTGATAACTATAAATTCCATTTCAATTGTAGAATATGATTGAGTTGGGGTAAAGTGGAAATTATGTGTTACCACAACCAATTCCAAGTATATTTGCACAGTACCATAGAGACTTAATTTGGTAAGAATATTGTTTTCACAATGCTGTGTTCTACAAAATTGTTGTTTGCATAACCATCACAAAAACATTTTTTAAAATTTTATTTTATTTTTAAACTTTACATAATTGTATTAGTTTTGCCAAATATCAAAATGAATCCGCCACAGGTATACCAGGTATACATGTGTTCCAAACACTTTTATCTTCCATGTTTAACTTTTTGAGTATAAAATGGTGGTATCAGCATTTCATCTTTGTCTGAATGAACTTAACAAGTTTTTCACTGGATTCTATTAATTTGGTGAAAAAGGTGCCCATTGTTGAAATTAATTCATTTGTATTTATGACATTTCATTGCACTGACAGAAAAAACTGCCAATAGTTATACAATGCCAGGTTTATGTCAATCTATGAACATTTATCATTTTACTCTTTACATAAGCACAAGAAAACTTTGAATTGATAATGAGAAAAATTAATTTTTCAAAAGCTATTCTAAATGAAAAGGCAGGTTTCACAGAATTATATGTAAAAGTTCTTTGTATAGCTGCCCATGTCAACTTCAGGCAGAACCTCTTAAAATATTTTCTTAAAATACCAACTAAATTTTGAAACAAATTATGATCCCTCTGCAGATTTGTGTTTTCTGGTCTTCATACAGTCAGGGATATTATTATGGTAGATGGGAAATGTTGCAAAATTTTTCATAAGTAGACTTGTAAGGGAAAATCCCAATTTGAAATTACTAAGTCAAAACCTTAAACCTGGAAAACAAAATAGCTCAGAATATTCTGACCTGTTGGTGAGATCGTATTTGCATTTAAACAATAGTAAAAATAATGACCCCTCTTGGGAACTTGAATTCAGAAATTCAAGTTGAACTCAAAAATCTAAGAACTGACTTTTATCTGATAGACAAGTCATTTTAACTAAGCAAGTATAATACTGGGGGAAAGAGAGCTGGGAATGAGTCCAAAAATTCTGGGTTTAAATTCTGAATCTGCTATACTATGTGGTGTGAATTTATGTAGGCCCCTTCTATTCTCTGTACATCCAATTTCTCACCCATCAGAAGTGAGCCAGATGAGTATGTGTGCATGCGCATGCTAAGTTGCTTCCATCACATTAGACTGTGCTAGCCTATGGACTGTGGCCTGCTAGGCTCCTCTGTCAACGGGATTCTCCAGGCAAGAATACTGCAGTGAGTTGCCACGCCCTTCTTCAGAGGATCTTCCTGACCCAGGAATTGAACTAGCGTCTCTTATGCCTTCTGCATTGCCAGGCAGGTTCTGTGCCACCTGGGAAGCCCAGATGAGCATAGGCCCTTTCTATTTATTAGCATCTAAAATTTTAATATGAGTTTCCTTTGAGGCAATCTGTTTTTCTTAAGGGGCTAACACAAATCAACTCATTCTAAAAAAGTGACTTTTTTTTCACAAGATAAGAGAGAATCTTGGTTATGTAATTTAACCTCTCTTTCAACCAAGTTAGCATGTCATGGTGAAAAAAACAGGAGCACTGAAGCCTATTGAACTGGAGTTCAAATTCTTGTGACTTTGTACATGTTACTCTTCCCCTCTGGGTTTCAGTTTTGTTTGATTTTTCTTGTAAAATAATGAAGTTAATATCTCCCTTTTATGTTGCCCAGAAAATTAAAACCAACATATATAAAATCTATTATAGTAGATTCTCACAAGGAGACTGTTACTGACTGAATATCTGTATTGTCTTCTCCCAAATTTATATTTTGAAGCCCTAACACCTAATGTGTGTGTGTGCTCAGTCACTCAGTTGTGTCCCACTCTTTGCAACCCCCTAGGACTGTAGCCCACCAGGCTCCTCTGTCCATGGGATTTTCCAGGCAAGAATACTGGAGTGGGTTGCCATTTCCTCCTCCAGAGCATCTTCTTGACCCAGGGATCGAACCCATGTCCCCCGAGTCTCCTTGCATTGGCAGGTGGATTCTTCACCACTAAGCCACCTGGGAAGCCCCAACACCTAATACAGTGATGGTATTTGGAGGTGGGACCTTTGGAGATAATTATGATTACAAAGTCATGAGGGTAGGGCCATAAGACAAAGAAGAGAAAAGTCCTCTTCTCCTTCTCTCACTTCCTCTCCCCCTCTCCTCTTTGCCATGTGAGGACATAGTGAGAAGGGAACGGTCTATAAGTTAGGAAGCTGGTTCTCACTAGGAACCTGATCTGCCAGTACCTTGCGCTTTGACTTGTCAGCCTTCAGAATAGTGAGAATTAGAATCCACTCTTCTATGGTATTTGTTACAGCAGTCCACACAAATGGTGGGCATTATAAACCAGATGAGAAAACTGAGGGAGAGAGATCACCCAGCAAAGGGAGTGAGAGCTAAGACTAGAACTTAGGCTGTTTGACCTCCAAGCCTCAGGTCCAACATGGCAAACTTCACCATTTTTTGGCCCAGTGGTGTAATCTGAGAGACAGTTCTGCTCTGTCACTGGGTTGTCTGAGGAAAAGACAAACCATCTTTATATATAGTCATTTTCTCCTTTCACAATGTGGAAACTTAAAACCCTTTCGGCAGACAGCCTGCCTGCACACTCTCGGGAGACATGAAGATCCTGGCAAGCCCTGTGCTCCAAAATCACCCTTCTCTAATTACACTCCCCCAGGTTCCTCAGTTAGCAGCCCTAGCTGCTCGTCTCCACCAAGCCGGTTCTGGAGTTGAGGCCTAATGCATCACAGGTGGGCCCTGGCTCCAAACTCATTCCAGATGGCCTCACAGTCTAAGCTTCCCAGCAGCCCATTATATTTTGGCTATTCTGGGATCATTAATGCTGCTGAAGGACCGTGAGTCCCGAGGATGGCAGAGGCATGCTCTGAAATCAGGATCCTTGAGAGGCCTTGTATACTGGAGCACCCACCATAATATATGCTTTCACAGGGAACAAGCATACGCTGACCTTGGCACTCAAAGGTCATTGTGAGGGGCAATGGATTTGACATTGTGAATAGTCTGTCTGCTTGGGTCACAGAACAAGCATAAAGGAACCATCTGTGTTCTTACAGAAAACAGCTCCATTGCCTCTGGACTCTAGAGAGAGTAAGGATATATCCTTGAACCCTGGTAATTGCTGTACCAGTTATTCCTGAGGGTGGTGGGGGGAGAGGACATCCTAGGGCAATTGTTTAGGGGCATAGGTTGAACCTCATAGTTTTTAACCCAATAACAGCCAGATTTCTTCAGGAAGTGAGTAACATTCTGTTAATTGCATCTTTATATTACCAAATAGACTCATTCTACAAAAGATATTTCAACTCCCTTTCTAGCTGAAAAATTCCCAAGGCAGATACTAGAAGTTGGGTAAATATCAGGCTATTTAAGGAGCTTTTAAATTTATATGCTTTTGCAAAAAAAATGAAAAGCACATTTGGCATTGTCCATGCTTTGGAGCCTTAAGAGCTAAGCCAAAGAAATCTTGAGTCAAGAGCATGGCATTTACAGCCAGTCATTCTTGAACTTAAACCTCAATCTCATCACTTAGTAGCCTGGAGAGATTGTTGGAGAAATCTTTCACTTTTCTGGCAGCTATTATCTGTGAAATTAGGATAATCCCCACAGAAAAGGGTGTTTGTTAGTTTTATCTCCTTGCTCATGTGTTTTTTTTACCCTCATTCATTCACAAATTCATTTTTTATTCTGAGTGCCTGCTCTGTACCAGGAACATACTAAATAATAAGAGAAACTTAGTTTAGAAACTGACATTTAACTCAGCAAATATTTGTTCAGCACTCATTAAGAGCCAGTTGCCATATGAAGCAATGGGCAGAGTGTGGTGTACACACAATGCTCATAGAGGGGTTAGGGCTTAGTGTACATACAATAAACCAAGTTCACCGCAGCGTAACTTTGCAACTGTATGTTCTGATACATGGAATGTGATTGTGTAGAGCAGACTTTGCTTGACTGGTTCACTAAGCCCCTCTAAGGAGAGGTCATCAACCTGGTTCTAAGGAAGCACTGGAAGGCAAGTACTGTGCAGGAGGAAGTTTATGCTGTGGTCATTCTAGAAGAAATCCAAAGAATACATGCATGAAATGCATGCATTCATCCCTAAGGCAAATTACTTTGTCTTTAGTAATTATTTTTATTTTGGTGCAATTCACATGGCTTCCCCGGTGGCTCAAGAATCTGCCCGCAATGCAGGAGACCCAGGTTCAATCCCTGGGTTGTGAAGATCCCCTGAAGAAGGGAATGGCAACCCACTCCAGTATTCTTGCCTGGAGAATTCCATGGACAGAGGAGCCTGGTAGGTTACAGTCCACAGTTGTTGGGGGGCACAAAGAGTCAGACACGACTGCGTGACTAACACTCTTGTCCACTCCACACCATTCACATGCTCACTACCAGGAAATAATTTTTAATACTCCATGCTTTATTCCTGAAACAGTTTATCAATAACCAAATCATAAGCATTGTTGGTGAGGTCAAATTTCCTTTCAGCCAGTGTGATAGAAACTGCAAGTTGCTTATCCTAGTCCATTTTCCCTTGTGCCTTATGAGCACTGGCTTTGTTCTGGCTAAAAGACTGCATTTGTTGCCTCCTTTTGGCTGAGAGAGATGGTTGGCAATGAAATGGTTATTTTGTTTTTAAGTTGAAAGTTTAACATGGGTTGAGAAACAGGTTTGGGGGGATTTATGTAGCAGGGGAGTTAAAAGGTTATAACTATACAGCATTGGACATAGACCTAAATAAATATAATGTGATTCTATCGTGAGCCTAGGGCTGCAATAAGAGTGCATGAGTGTATCAACTCTTTACATGCATTAAATTTTCACCTCTAAGCAAGCTGCTTTCTGTTTCCACCACTCACTCTCCAGGGCCACACAGTTCATTAGTAAAAAGACTAAGATTCAAACGTCAGTTCATTGCACTGCAAATAGAGACTTGCAAGAGTAAGAATAATAACATTTGAGATAATATATCAAGAGCACCCAACATTTGCGTTAGAAGATCATTGGTATTGAGTTGATTACAAGTTTCCTTTCCTCCCCTCTTTACTGTGGTATATTAGACTCAAGCAAGATCAGAACAAACTTCCTGACACTGAGTTCTTTTTAGAATGTGCATGGGGTGTGTACTCATGCACGCGTGGATAAGGGAGAGCACTTATTTAGAGAACGCTGAGCAGACAGGAGGATGCAGTTCAGCCTCCTGGGTTTATTTGGACTGCAACAGAGCATGTGTCAGCATCTCATCACCTGGCCTGGAGACTGGACCCCTTGATTGGGACCTGGTTTCCATACCCATTAAGAAATCCAGTTTGGCTTGTGAGCCAAGCATATCTTTTTTCCATATTTGTCTTTGCAGTTTCTATAATATTCTTTCCGGATGTCTGGGCTGCTGTACAATGTATAAATCATGATCAAACAGAGGCCTGAGGGTCAGCTACTTAGGCGAGACTCAAGCCACATGCGTATGATTCCCATACATACATGCACATACGCAATATAAAACTGTTCCCAGTAGCAGCTAAAGGAAAAGCCACTAGTAGCAAAAAAGAAAGAAAGAAAGAAAGAAAATGGTGGTCAGTGTTGTGAGCATGAGTCATTTGACAGCTGCCTGACCGTACTTCTGTAAGCATAAATATCCGTAGATCCTGCCTTTGCCTGCTTCCGTGTCTCACATTAATACTCATATTTTTGTTTTTTCCCTTCTTGTTTTCACTCCTGCTGCCCCCTCTTCCTGGGATGTCATCCATTTAACTCTTATACCTTCAAAAACTTGCTTAAGGTTAGAGGACCTTTCATAGAGATTTTCTATCTTTGCTAAATCACAGACTCCTGGATAGAAGAGATTGTGTTTTAGTAATTGAATTCCCCCAAAATACTCTGAACTATGTATACTTAAGGATTTTACTTTAATAAAATGGTAGTATTAGCAGTATTTTGGAAGAATGTTCACACTATAACATTTAAAACAAATGAAACTGAATATTTGATACCTAGCACATATATGTATAAGCATAGTAAAAAAAATCAAGTTAAATTACAAAAATATGAATGTTAAATGTATACCATTCTAATAAATTAAGTACAAGCACTATGAACAAGAAAGTATATTCATAAAAAATTGAAAATGAAATCTGAATTATAAAAGGTACACTCTTAAAAATAGCATCAATTTTATTTTAGTTGAAAAGGCAGTGTTTAATGAGGAGCAGGTTATCTTCAGTTTTGTCTACTCTTATAGATTCTGATGCAGCAAAAATTATATCAGAGCAAAGTGCTGTGTGATTTGAAGATGATGGAGCAAGGTTTTAAATGTTTCCTTTAAAAAATAAGCTTCAATACTAAAAAAAAAAAAATTGTTCAACTAAGTTCTCAATTTTTCAGTTTCACCGCTGTTACCTTTGTATTCCACATGTTTGGAAATCTTTCATCTAGAATAAGAGTCATGCTTACACTAAGCATTCCCTTACAAATTGTCACTTTCTTCTTCTTCAACATTCACTTGCAGATTAAGATTCATGTCCTAAATTTAGGGCATAATTTTGTTTGATTTGAAATTTAAGTATACTTATTCCTCTGAGTATGTCCAAGATGTAAATGATTGAGATTTCAGACTTCATAAAATTCTATAATAATAGTATCCCATGTGTACACATCAATATTTATGTAAAAATAGGCTAGGCACACACACACAGAACTGGGTGTTAGTGACTTTCAAAACCCAGTATCATAAGCTCTAGTATATTTTAACACACAGGACTTGCTAAATTTCTCTCTTCAAATATTCATTGCAGACCTTTCAGGGCCCAGGCCTGTGCTGCACGTGAAGCGGAGCCAGAGCCAGGCCGCCTTGTCCTTGTGTATTGGCTCCTTTGGTTGGGGAGGAGGCACTGACCACACACAAATGTGCGTCACTGATTGTGGCACTGCCTGAAAGAGAGGAGCAGCAGCCACAGAGCAGTGTGGCAGGAAACAGTGTAAATAAAAATTGCATGCAAACTGTATAAACATAAATCTTAAAGATGAGTGGGAATTAGCTGATGGAAGTTTGGATGGTGGGGAGGAAATTAAAATGTTCTATGAGGAAGAAATACCATGAGCTAAGGTCTTGAGGCAGAAAGAGCTTACAGTTATTTAGCTCATTTGAGGAACTGAAATAGGTACTTTTTTCCTCCTGTGCAAAGATGTGCTAGGAGACTAGTGTGAAAGGAGGTGTAAATAGGCTTGAAGGGCAGTGTCCTTCAATTAGGGCCTCCAGTTAGTCTGTGTAGACTCTGTGCAAATTAGAAAAGGCTCCCTCTCTGGCAGATGAAACCCCACCCACAGGAACTAGTAAACAGAGCATAGGGTGGAGTTTAACCCACTACCCCATTGGCGAGTGTGCAATGCACAATGAAAAGTGATGGAATTAAGTGGTATTATTCACTTTGTTCCAGAAATAAGACTTAGTGTTTTATTTATTCGTAACACATTGCCCCAATACTTATACATGTAAAATAAGAATAACTATCATCTCTTACAGTTTTTGAGAGTCAGAAGTGTTAACGTGGCTTGGCTAGGCAGTTCTGGCTCAGAAAGTTTAGCCAGATGTCAGCAGAAGCTCCAGGATCCTCTTCCAAGGTGACTCACTCAGAGAGTAGGCATCCATTCAGTTTTGCATGAGATGGAGGGGTTTCCAAGGATATAGAACTTCTTGTGCTAAATCCAGGAGAGTATCAGGCAACTAGGATGGCTGATTACCCAACTCATTCAACTTGTGGTTGGCAAGTTTTTGCTCTCTATCAGTGGGAGACCTTAGTGCCTTTACATGAGAGTGTCCATCCTTCTGCTTGGGTAACCTTACAGCATGTCAAATGCTTTGTGCAAGAGTGTAAGAGATTCATGACACCAAGGTAGATGCTGCAATGCCTTTATCACCCATCATGGAAGTCAAACAATGTCCCTTCCATTATAGGATATCGGTGACATAAACCAGCCCTGATTTACTGTGGATGGAGACTTTACAAAAGCATCACTATCAGGATCCAAGGATCATCAGGGATCATTTTGCAGACTGCTTGCCATAACTTGTTTGAAAGAGGGAAAAAGTGCAATAAAAAGGCTAGTAGGAGGCACTTAGTGATTTGGCTTCCCTGGTGGCTTAGAGGTTAAAGCGTCTGCCTGGAATGCGGGAGACGCGGGTTCGATCCCTGGTTGGGAAGATCCCTGGAGAAGGAAATGGCACCCCACTCCAGTACTCTTGCCTAGAGAATCCAATGGAGCGAGGAGCCTGGTAGGCTACAGTCCACAGGGTCGCAAAGAGTCGGACACGACTGGGTGACTTCACTCACTCACTCACTCACTCACAGCGCTGTCAGAAGTGAACAGATGTGATATAATAGTCGGACATGTAACTAATGCCTAACAATACAGAGACATCCTTTTGTATTCTTAGATTCAGGTTGGAACAAGTCACCCAATTCAACTCCCTCCCCATCTTTCAGTTTGTTTAGAAGTAACTTGCCAAAATTAACGGCTAATGAGGGTTGGAACTGAACTCAAAACTCTAGGATTCAGGACAGGGAAGTCCATGATATCTATGTATTTTCCTTAACAGGTAAATATCCTATGCATTTTAAACATATGAACTTTTAGTATTTATCTAACAAGCAAAAAATTAGGTTATTTTCATTTCTAAATAAAATAGTATAATTATTTTCAGATGTTAAAAGCATTTTATCTAAACCTGTTCTATTTAACACTCCAAACTTGTTATATCCTTAGGCTTAGCATATATGGTTTAATATGTTCAACCTATATCCATTTTACAAGTGAGGGAGCTGAGGACCCAGGAGGCTACCTGACAGGCCTATAATCTTAAACTTGTAGTCATTGACAAAGCTCAGAGTCCATTGTGCTATAATACCTTCCTCAGAATAATGAGGCTTTCTGGGTCAGAGGCACAAAGGGCAGCAATGAAAAGAGGACCATTCATTCTCCCCGCTGTGTAGAAGATAGAAGTCAAGACCATGTTCTTTGTAACCAGATAGACCTGGGTTCAAATTCCTGTTCTACTATTTACTAGTCTTATGTCCTTGGGAAAATTATTCTAGCTCTTGGAGCCTTAGTTTCTTCTTCAGTAAACTAGGAATCATTATAATTACCTCCAAGCTCTGCAAGGTTTAAGATGAGTTTGGATATATTTTGAAAAATACAGATGCCATGTCTACTAGAAGGGAACAGTCGGTTCCCTCTGAGGCAGATTGCCTAATTTCAGTGTTTTACTCATTCAGTGAAACCAGAGAAAAGACAACTTCTCTTTTGGTCTGTGAGCCAAATCTCTGATTAAAATACCTGAGGGGTTTTGGAAATACACGCTTCTTCCCTAGATTACACTATCCAGAGGTACTAGGGTAGATCTCTCAGGCTTGAATAAATCAACACATGGCCCTAAGTCAGGAGCCTGGCAGTATCCAGAAGGGTCTTCATATGTTTATAGACAATATTTTCCTAATACATTTCTTTCAAGTTTTGGATATTATTGTACTTTTCTTTCTTATATGTATAAGAAAACTTGGAATGGATAACTTTATATATTATAAAACTATGAAATTTAATATATACTAAGTTACTTTTATAGCATTTTCCAATTTACAAGGCCTTTTCTCATGTGTTCTCTTGTTTCATCTTGAAATACTATGGGAAATAGGAAGACCATGAGTTAGTTCCATTTTACAGATTGATGGACCTGGGCCCAGAGAGAGAGAAACAGGTCTGGAAGGTGATTCAGAGGTAGATGAGAAGGCAGGAGTGGGGGCAGGGAACAACAGAGGAAAGATGTCATAGGCAGGGTTTTAGAAGATGATTTGAGAAAACTTTGAGACAGTGATGGAAAATTGTGGCATAGCTGATGCTGCTGTGTGTGTTTGTGTGTGTGTGTGTTAGTTTGTGGAAAAGTGTATAGGTGAACCAACTGTAGATAAATTTTATTTATGATTATTTCCTGTGTGCTGTGAATGGAATTCTTGGCATTGTTCAAGAGACTACAGTGGAGTTTTAAATTACCATTTAAATTATTTTTGGATGTTCATCTGATTTCTTCTGCTAATGACACTGTACTGGAGGGGGTCACAGATTATCTCAGCTTTGTATAAGCTATACAGATATACGAACACTTTGATCCTCAGGGAGGACTTGGAGGTTCCCTCCTGATTGTATTGCACTATGCCAGAGATTTATTGTGAGAGTGTGTTTCAGCCTTTCCTACCTGTTTCAATGTGTGTGTTTTCTCATTTGCCTGGTTTGTAGGAGTCATTCAGCTAGTTTTTTGGATTTCTCTGAGGGACTTGCTCCCTGTGTAGCTATTGGTGCATCTGTGGGAGGAAGTTCAGAAACATTCTGTCACCATCTTGATTTCTCCCCTTCAAATGCCCAATTTTCACCAAAAGATTAAAAAGTATACAGAGAAATAAGAAACATGGACAAATCAAATGAATATAATAAATCTCTAGAAAGTGACCCTAAAGAAATAGAGACTTTGGAATATCTTGACAAAGACTTTAAAATGACTGTCTCGATTATGCTGAAAGAGCTAAAGCAGAACATTGACAGACAAGTAAAATAAATGAGGGGAAAATGTATAAACAACATGAGCATATCTAAAAAGAGAGACATAAAATAATTCTGGAGCAGAAAACACAGTAACTGAATTTAAAACTCACTAGAGGGGTCTGATAGCAGAAATCAACCAGGCAGAGGAGTCAGCAAACTTGAAAAGTGATCATTTGAAATTATCAAGCCTCATGAGCAAAAAGAATAGTAAATTAAGAAAAGTGAACAGAGCCTAAGAGACTTATAGGAAACCATTAAGTAGGCCAAAACATGCATAATGGGAGTCCCAGAAGAAGGGGAGAGAGGAAGGGGAAGAGAGTGTATCTGAAGAAATGATGGCCCAAAAGTCCAAAATCTTTGCAATGACATGGATATATAAATACAAGAAACTTAATGAATGGAAAGTATAATAAATCCAAAGAGACTCAAACATACATGGAATATTATAATCAAATGTAGAAAGATAAAGAGTGATTAATGAAGGCAGTAAAAGAAAAGTGATTTGTCATATACAAAGTATCTTCAGTAAAATTATTAGATGATATTTCAGCAGAAACCCTGTAAGCTGAAGGAAGTGGGATGATGCATTTAAAGAGTTGAAAAAAAAAATAGTTAACCAAGAGGTCTTTATCTAGCAATGTGCTCACTTAGTCACTCAGTCATGTCTGACCCTTTGCGACCCTATGAACTGTAGCCCACCATGTTCCTCTGTCCATGGGATTTTCCAGGCAAGAATACTGGAATGGGTAGCAATTCCATTCTCCAAGGGATCTTCCTGTCCCAAGGATCAAACCTGTGTCTCCTGCATTGCAGGCAATTTTTTTTTTTTTAAACCATCTGAGCCACCAGGGAAGCCCATACTGTCCTTCAAAAATGAAGAAGTTAAGTCATCCTAGATTAAGAAAAAGTTGAGTTTATTATCACTAGACATGTTCTAAAAGAACTGTGAAAAATTCTTCAAATTGGAATGAGAAGATAACAGACATTATCTCAAAGCAATATGAAAATATAAAGTTTTTTGATAAAGGCAAATACATGAACAAATATACAAACCATTATTATTGTAATTTTGGTTTATAATTTCATTTAAAATTCTCATAAAATTTAAAAAACAAAAGTATAAAAATAATTATTAATCATATGTTAAATGAATACATAATATATAATGATGTAATGTGTGACATAAATAATGGAAGGGTGAGTGGAACTGTAAAGGAGTAGAATTTTTGTAAATGATTGAAATTGGTTTGAGTTTATAATATTTCATTAACTTTAGAATATTATATGTAATCCCATGGTAATCACTATTAAAATGTCTACAGAATAGACACAAAAGGCAATACAAGAACTAAAATACATCAGCATAAAAAATCAGCTGAACAGAACAAAGGAAGGCACTAAAGGAAGAAGTGAGGAGCAGGAAAGCTATAAGACAAATAGAAAACAGATAACAAAATAGCAATAGTAAGCCCTTCTCTATCAGTAATTACCTAAAATGTAAATGCATCAAACTCTTTGAAAGACTTAGGTCTTGGTTTTAATCTATTTGCAAACCTAAGTATATGCTGTCTCACTTTAGGACATGTATAGTTTAAAAAAGATAAGGTGGAAAAAGATATTCTGTGCAAAAACTAAAAAAAGATAAGTTGGATATAGTAATATCAAGCAAAATAAACTTTAAGTAAAAATTGTTATAAAAGATTAAAAAGGACATATGCAATGATAAAAGGATAAATTCACCAACAAGATATAGCAATTATTTACATCTATGCATTAAACATTGGAGAAGGAAATGGCAACCCACTCCAGTATTCTTGCCTGGAGAATCCCATGGATGGAGGAGCCTGGTGGGCCACAGTCCATGGGGTCGCAAAGAATCGGATACGACTGAGCGACTTCACTTTCATGCATTAAACATTAAAATTCTCAAATGTGAACCAAACATTGAGTAGACAGCTCTACAATAATAGGAAGCTTCCATATCCTACTTTCAATAATGGATGGAACAACTACATAGAAGATCAGTAAGGAAGTAGAGAACTTGAGCAATACTATTGACTAAATGGACCTTACCAACATTTACAGAACATTCCACCTAGAAACTGCAAAATACGTATTTTTCCTAAGCGCATATAGAATATTCTCCAGGATGTACCATATGTTAGGCCACAAAACAAGTTTCAATAAATTTAAAAGACTGAAATAATTTCTGATCACAATTAAATAAAACTAGAAATCAACCGAAGAAAAACTTAAAAAATCCATAAATGTGTGGAAATAAAAACATTCTTATTTTGCCAATAGGCCATAGAATAAATCACAGGAGAAATTAGAAAATAGCTTGCGACAAATGAAAATAAAAACACAAGATATTAAAATACAAGCTACAGCAAAACCTGGGCTCAGGGAAATTTATAGTTGTAATAGCTTATATTAAAGGAAAACATAGTCTTAAATCAACAACTTAAATTTACATCTTAAGGAAGTAGAAAAAAGAAAAGAAAACTAAACTAAACCCAGAGCTAAGATAAGGGAGGAAATAAAGATTTCATTAGAGATAAATTAAACAGAGAATAGGAAAAACAGTAAATAAAAATCAATGAAACTAAAAGCTGGTTCTTTGAAAAAATTAACAAAATTGACAAACCTTTGGCTAACTTGACAAAAGAGAGGAATTACTAGTACTGATTTTACAGAAATAAAAAAAGATTATAAGAGTACTATGAACAATTGCATACCAACAAGTTGGATACTCTGTACAAAATGGACGGTTTCCTAGGAACATACAATCTAAATCATGAAGAAGTAGAAAGTCTGAACAGACCTGTAAGTAAGAATACCTGGCTGTTTCCTGAGCTGCAATCCAACTTATGCTCTTCTCTCTTCCTGAGACCCTTTCTTCCTTCAGTTTGCCCAGCTCACTTCCACTCTTCCTTTGGGCAATAGTCACCACCTTCTGATGAAGCTGCCCTGATAGCCCTGTCTGGCTGGGTGCACTTTATCATCATAAACTAGTGTCTTATTTTATACCCATCATATCTATCAATTGACTTGTCTATCATCCCCAGAGGCTAGAGTTTCTAGAAGTTAAGGATGATATTTTAATGCCTGTCTACAGCTCAGCACCTTTTTTATAGTGCTAAGCACCTTTTTTATAGTGCTCACTTATACAGAGGAAAGAAGACAGATATTCAACATGGGTTTACTGGGCACTGACCATACACCAGACACTATGATGGGCCTCCTCAAAGAGCAAGTGGAGAAGTTGAGATCCACCATGCTGTAAGGTCATCATCTATTAAAAAAAAAAATCGTGATAATTTCTGCCTTGCATTCTCTTTCCTTTTCCAATTAACAAGTGCAAGGGCCACCTCTGGAGCCAGGTTTCTACCTCAGTTTTATCCTTCTCACCCTCTTGATGCCACTAAGAACAGTATGGTTACCAGGGACCTCAAACTCCTGTCTGCTTACAAAGGAAAATGCATCCATAAATTGCTTCCCTCCATCTCCAGCCATGAACAAGGGTAGTGAAGCACTGCACACAGCTCACCTAGGGATGGCCAAGCCCTTAGGACACTGTGCCTCCTTGAGCCTGAGGGACTCAGGATTTCTAGCCTGTCAGGGGTAATCAGAGATGCCAGACAAATGAAGTCTGCAGTCCATCAAACATGCAGACAGATGTGGTTGGCAGTGAGTGGGGCTATGACTTAGAAACTACTGGAGTCTCATTATGGAGACACATGATCCTTGTGTGCTTTGCTTACGAGAAAGCCAGACTTTTTTTTTTTTCCCCTTCTTCTGTATTTCAAATCGGCCTGCAGCCCTGAGATTGCTCATTAGGAGAGAAATGTAAAAAGACATAAAATCTGATCTTGTTAGATACAGAACTCTGTTTACACTTGATATTTAAAAGTCTAGGGTTTTGGTCTCAGTGCCTTTGGCTGGGAGGAGGAGACATTCAGGTCCTCTCTACATAAGCCTGCTTCAGCTCATTGCCCTGTTCTACATTAAGAGAAAAAGGCTGATTCTTAATCTATTTTCTTGTCACAGATCCCTTTGGAAATTTGACAAAGTCTATTCCTCAGAAAGTGAATGTGTTTGCACTCCTGCCTTAGCCTCATGGAAAATTTTGTCTCTTTCTTTCTTTACAATAAAACTAGTGGCAGTTTTTCCCTGCTTCTAAATGAAATACCAATAGATCCATGACTTTTCTGTTTACTCTTTTTTAATTAAAAAAATTTAATTGAAGGATAATTGCTTTACAGAATTTTGAGGTTTTCTGTCATACATCAACAAAAATCAGCCATAGGAGCACCCGTGTCCCCTCCCTCCTGAACCTCCCTCCTCATCCCACCCTTCAGCCTGCCACAGAGCCCCTATTTGAGTTCCCTGAGTCACACAGCAAATTACCACTGGCTATCTATTTTAAATATGGTATTGTAAATTTCCATGTTACTCTTTGCATACATCCTCTTGTCTTCTCCATCCTCCCCTCTCCCCATGTCCATAGGTCTGTTCTCTATGTCTGTTTCTCCTTTGCTGCCCTGAAAATAAATCCATCAGTGCCATCTCTTTATATTCCATATATATATATATGTATATATGTCAGTATACAATATATATATTTCTCCTTCTGACTTACTTCACTCTGTATAATAGGCTCTAGGTTCATCTACCTCATTAGAATGAATTTAAATGTGTTTGCTTTTATGGCTTTTATTCCATTGTATATATGTACCACAACTTCTGTCAATGGACATCTAGATTGCTTCCATGTTCTAGCTATTGCGAATAGTGCTGCAATGAACATTGGGGTACATGTGTCTTTTTCAATTTTGGTTTCTTCAGGGTATATGCCTAAGAGTGGGATTGCTGGGGGTCATATGGTGGTTTTATTCCCAGCTTTTTAAGGAATCTCCATACTGTCTTCCATAGTGGCTATATCAGTTTACATTCCAACCAGCAATGCAAGAGTGTTCCCTTTTCTCCACACCATCTACAGCATTTATTGTTTGTAGACTTTTTGATGATGGCCATTCTGACTGGTGTGAGGTGATATCTCATTGTAGTTTTGATTTTCATTTCTCATCTAATGAGTGGCGTTGAGCATCTTTTCATGTGCTTGTTAGCCATCTGTATGTCTTCTTTGGAAAAATGTCTTTTTAGGTCTTTTTCCCACATTTTGGCTGTTTACTGTTAAGAAGTATTCTTCCTATGATCAGTTTAGGTCAAAGGAGGAGAAGGTGTAGTCACTCAGTCATGTCTGATTCTGTGTGATCCCATGGACTGTAGCCCGCCAGGCTCCTCTGTCCATGGAATTTTCCAGGCAAGAATACAGGAGTGGGTAGCCATTTCCTCCACCAGGGGACCTTCCCAACCCAGGATCGAATCCGAATCTGCAGGCCGATTCTTTACGACTGAGACACCTGGGAAGCCAATTTAGGTCAAAAACAGGTTTAATTCAGAAGTCAGAATATCCAAGACATTAACCAAACTCCAAACTTGAGAGTAAATTTTTCCCCTTCTTCAGATTTGGGCCCACATGGGTGAGTGCTCAGGAAGAAGACAGTAAAGTGTTGAAGTTCTTCACGGGAAATGGCCTTGCTCTCCAGTCGTGACAGATGTTGGCGTGAACTGTCCTCTTCATGGGGCCTTGGAACTACCTGCTGGGCACCACCTGATACTACCATTTCTGGGATGAGATTGGGCACATTTTCTTTAGTTGGCTACTGCTGAACCTCTCACTTGACTCTGTGTTTCAGGCTCTCACTCTTGAGTTCTCTAGACCTCTAGTGGAAGCTCTCTTGGGAAGGTTTCAGAACACCTCCAGGTGGCTGTTTCTCTCCCATACCTGGTCCCATATCTTAGTCCCAACAAAGTCTGAAATACAGACTGATCTCGGTGAAGCTTCTCTATCCTTTGCCACAGGCAGCTTTAGTTTTCTCAGGCATGAGAAGGCATCCTTCTCTTGCCTGTCAAGTCTCTAATAATAATAGCCTTTATGTTTTAGAATCTAAGACTTTCAGATGATTTCTATCTGCCATCTCTGTGTGTGTGTGTGTGTGTGTGTGCGTGTGTGTGTGCTCAGTTGCGTCCGACTCTGTGACCCCATGGACTGTAGCCCATGAGGCTCCTCCGTCCATGGTCTTTTCCAGGCAAGATTACTGGAGTGGGTTGCCATTTCCTACTCCAATCTGCCACCTCTACTGCTGCTATTGCTAAGTTGCTTCAGTCGTGTCCAACTCTGTGCGACCCCATAGATGGCAGCCCACCAGGCTTCCTGTCCCTGGGATTCTCCAGGCAAGAACACTGGAGTGGGTTGCCATTTCCTTCCCCAATGCATGAAAGTGAAAAGTGAAAGTGAAGATCCTCAGTCGTGTCCGACTCTTCGCGACCCCATGGACTGCAGCCCACGAGGCTCCTCCTGCCCAAATAGAATGCTTGTATCATACCTAAAATACCCTTGCCTTGATTTTCTATCTTGTTTGTACAACTACTTCCAAAGGTAAGGCTCCCTGCCTCTTGCATGAGCCCTTTGCTCTGCAGATAGCTCTAAGTGCTGTGTTTTGTTACAATATTGGGAATATCTGATATTTATATATTTTTGCAGAGTATTTTATTGAAGCAGCCCTCTCTATGCTTGTTTTAGGTACATAGAAATGAGGGAAAAATTAACATCTGTAGCTGAGTCTTGAAACAAAGTTTCAAGACATACTGTCTGATTACCTTTCACTTATTCGAGTTGTGGGAAGTGATCAAATGCTTGGCTTTTTTCATTCTTTGAAAGATGCTATGACCCAGCTACTCCATGATGAAAACCAACCTATGTAGTAACTTCAGGGTATAGAGGACAAGTCAGGGGTTGGGGCCAGGAAAGAGGTGAATGAACTTTATATTATCTGGGAGGTTAAAGGAGTAATTAAGGAGGTGAACACAAGGCCAGTTGCCAATGGTTGGTGGTTGCAAGTCATATCCTAGTCAGTAGGCATTAGGTCATGTTTGGAGGATGGAGCCCAGGACAGTTAGTGAGGTCTTGATTGATACTTGCTACATCGACATTCAGTGACCCTAAGAATTGTAACAAGGACAGAAGTCAACTTAGGAATATTTACAGTGGTAAATATAGTGGTCAACAACAAGAAGTGAGTATCTGATAAACTTGTCCCTAAAGCTCCAGGATCATAAATACATACAACCACTGGCTGAATCTCTCCCCTCTGTTTCCAACCTGACTTGGCCAACATCACACTCACAGACATGGGCTGAGGAAAGGATGCTGGTGCATAGGTGGTGGATTTGAGCTGTGTGCTCATTAGCTTGTTTTGACCTCCTGGTTCTGCCCCTGTTTGATCTTTAGTGCACTACTTCCATCTTTTGATGGATTGTTGCTGGGCCACTTGATCTTACCACCCAGTAGGTCTGATAGGATTCAGCTCATGACACGCTGCTGTGGGCACATGGCCACTTGGCATTATCATTTCATTTCTATCAGGACCCAGATAGAGAGGGAAAATAACAGAAGTTGTTTTTTAAAATACCACCAAAGAGGCCAAAGTTCAGAATGGATTACTTTTTCAGAAATTACTAATTACAAACAATTCTGATTATCAAAAGATGACAAGGAATATGATGCCATATTCACCTTGTTTTTCTGGAGGGGGAATTGAAATACTTAACTGACAATAGAGCTAAAAAGAAAAAAAAAAAAAGGAAAAATAACCGACATCTGTTCCTCTAATTTATCAAAGAGAACAATTTTCAAAATATTTATGATGACATAAACATACATGGAAAAGAAATGCAAAAAAGCAAAATGGCTGTATGGGGAAGCCTTACAAATAGCTGTGAAAAGAAGAGAAGTGAAAAGCAAAGGAGAAAAGGAAAGATATAAGCATCTGAATGCAGAGTTCCAAAGAATAGCAAGAAGAGATACGAAAGCCTTCCTCAGTGATCAATGCAAAGAAATAGAGGAAAACAACAGAATGGGAAAGACTAGAGATCTCTTCAGGAAAATTAGAGATACCAAGGGAACATTTCATGCAACGATGGGCACAATAAAGGACAGAAATGGTATGGACTTAACAGAAGCAGAAGATATTAAGAAGAGGTGGCAAGAATACACAGAAGAACTGTACAAAAAAGATCTTCACGACCCAGATAATCATGATGGTGTGATCACTGACCTAGAGCCAGACATCCTGGAATGTGAAGTCAAGTGGGCCTTAGAAAGCATCACGATGAACAAAGCTAGTGGAGGTGATGGAATTCCAGTTGAGCTATTCCAAATCCTGAAAGATGATGCTGTGAAAGTGCTACACTCAATATGCCAGCACATTTGGAAAACTCAGCAGTGGCCACAGGACTGGAAAAAGTCAGTTTTCATTCCAATCCCAAAGAAAGGCAATGCCAAAGAATGCTCAAACTACCACACAATTGCACTCATCTCACACGCTAGTAAAGTAATGCTCAAAATTCTCCAAGCCAGGCTTCAGCATATGTGAATCGTGAACTTCCTGATGTTCAAGCTGGTTTTAGAAAAGGCAGAGGAACCAGAGATCAAATTGCCAACATCCACTGGATTATGGAAAAAGCAAGAGAGTTCCAGAAAAGCATCTATTTCTGCTTTATTGACCATGCCAAAGCCTTTGACTGTGTGGACCACAATAAACTATGGAAAATTCTGAAAGAGATGGGAATACCAGACCACCTGATCTGCCTCCTGAGAAATTTGTATGCAGGTCAGGAAGCAAGTTAGAACTGGACGTGGAATAACAGACTGGTTCCAAATAGGAAAAGGAGTATGTCAAGGCTGTATATTGTCACCCTGTTTATTTAACTTCTATGCAGAGTACATCATGAGAAATGCTGGACTGGAAGAAGCATAAGCTGGAATCAAGATTGCCCGGGAGAAATACCAATAACCTCAGATATGCAGATGACACCACCCTTATGGCAGAAAGTGAAGAGAAACTAAAAAGCCTCTTGATGAAAGTGAAAGAGGAGAGTGGAAAAAGTTGACTTAAAGCTCAACATTCAGAAAATGAAGATCATGGCATCCGGTCCCATCACTTCATGGGAAATAGATGGGCAAACAGTGGCAACAGTGTCAGACTATTTTTGGGGGCTCCAAGATCACTGCAGATGGTGATTGCGGCCATGAAATTAAAAGACACTTACTGCTTGGAAGGAAGGTTATGACCAACCTAGATAGCATATTCAAAAGCAGAGACATTACTTTGCCAACAAAGGTCCGTCTCATCAAGGCTATGGTTTTACCTGTGGTCATGTATGGATGTGAGAGTTGGACTGTGAAGAAGGCTAAGCGCCAAAGAATTGATGCTTTTGAACTGTGGTGTTGGAGAAGACTCTTGAGAGTCCCTTGGACTGCAAGGAGATCCAACCAGTCCATTCTGAAGGAGATCAGCCCTGGGATTTCTTTGGAAGCACTGATGCTAAAGCTGAAACTCCAGTACTTTGGCCACCTCATGCGAAGAGTTGACTCTTTGGAAAGGACTGTGATGCTGGGAGGGATTGGGGGCAGGAGGAGAAGGGGACGACAGAGGATGAGATGGCTGGATGGCATCACTGACTCAATGGACCTGAGTCTGGGTGAACTCCGGGAGTTGGTGATGAACAGGGAGGCCTGGCGTGCTGCGATTCATGGGGTTGCAAAGAGTCAAACACGACTGAGCGATTGAACTGAACTGAAACATAAAATTGGGTGAATGAACAATAAACATATAAACTATAAGCTAAATTATTTTAATTTTTTCAGGCTCATAAGAACACATCTTAATATAATTTAAAAAATGAAACTTGTGGATTTATTATCAAAATCCTTTCACTAATTATAGAGGTATAGAAAATAATAGGATGCATGAGTTGAATATATGCCTCAATTTTCAAGAGAAAAGCTTTAGTTTCAGAGTTTTAGAAACGATCATCCAGTTAACCTCATATCAACCTCCAAGAAATTCTAGAAGGGATAACTAAACAAATTATTGAAAAATAATGAAGAAAGCAGTAACTATGAGGAACTATTATGTTGAATACCTTACTATGTAAATTCCTTTTAAAATAAAAGTTCTGAGTAAATTTTTAAAAATGGAGTATAATCATCTATTGAATATCACATGACTTCCTTGCTGGGAAATGCTAGTGACCTGTGCTATGATTATCCCCAGCGACATGATACAAAATCTATGTGTATCTTTCTCAGTCCTGACACTTCCAACATCACAGGGTCTGTCAGATCATATGCTCCAAGCACTGGGGCTGCTTGTAACGCACACAAATCTGGTCTTTTAAAAAACACATAAGCCTCATTGGGTGAGACTGTTTGGAAATAGGCAGGTTAGCAGAAGTGACTTGAATACCTGTGGGAAACAAAGACGAGGGAAAAGGAAATCCTATTCTTGTCTCAGTCCTATGAAGAAAAAACACTGGGCAAAGTTCTGGCCCAGCTTATCTCCAGAATAAGACTGACTTTTGCCTAAGGGCGTACAGATTCAGGAGGCCAAGTATGTTTTATAGTGGGTGCTGCATTTGCTTTTCTAGGTTATATGAAGCTGAGCCACATGAAATCACCAGCACTCTACTCTCTTCTCTGCTGACAACTTTCACTTTGATTCCACTTAGTAAATTTCCTCTTAGGCTCCAGGCTACCAGCCACACAAGCAGAATCAACACAGTGAAAGCTATCAGATGCCAAGGGTGAAGTGAAAGAGATTGACTGTTGTCGGCTCTTGTTTATGTCAGGAAATATACTGGATGCTTTTTATGTTAAACCAACACTCAATCCTGATGTACAGCCATCTCATTGATTCTGTAAGTTCTGTTAGGTTCATTTTATATGAAAGGTAGCACAAAGGTTTAAATGATTTGCTTAGAGTTTAGACCCAGTTTTTGCAGAAAAGAAGCTTGAGTTAAAGTTTTTGTGTTAACACCTCCCTTGAGAATGAAATTTCAGGGATCAAAGAGCAAAGGAAAAGGAGGAGTAAGGCAGGGGAAGAGTAGAGTAAATATAGCTATGCATTATGAATTGCCATAGCTTGACAACAAGTCTGCTCCCTGTCTTCTGGGTACCTGCAGAAAGGCTGTCTGAAGCTTCTGTCTCCAGACTCTGGAAGAAAGTATTTGGTGGGAGTTGGGAGCTGGTGGACAGTTGGAGATGGCCACATGGGATGTCAATTCTCCAGTGCTTTTAGGTTGGTCAACTGAAGATGTTAGCAAGTTTGTCCCATGGTGGCTCAGCTGTGACACAAAAGCCCCAGGACAGAAGGGAGTAGGATGGTGGTCTGAGATTCAGGAAGGCACTGGCAGGACAAGCCCTCAAAGGACCCAAGGGATTAGGAGGAACCGCCTCTGCTCCTCTTGGTCTTTCCAAGCCCCTTTCTTTGTAGCAACAGTAGGGCTTTAGAGACCTGAGTCCAAGATCATGGGAAGAAAGTAAGTGTCCTCTAGATCTGCACTGCTCAGAAAGCAAAATGAGAGGACAGATTGTGGCTATGGAATTACCTGAATCTCCCACAGTTAAGATACATGGACTTGTTTTCCCTCTTTGTTGTTGTTGAGTTCTAAATTGTATCTCTTTTGTGACCCCATGGACTGTAGCCACCAGGCTCCTTTGTCCCGTGATTCCCAGGCAAGAATACTGGAATGGGTTGCCATTTCCTTCTCTGGGGGATCTTCTCAACCCAGGGATCGAAGTTGGTTTCCTGCATTGATTCTTTACTGCTGAGCCATCAGCGAAGCCCATTTTCTCTCTTTACCTTTGAGCTACTTCTAAAATGTTTCAGCTGAAGACAGCATTGAACGGAAGAGTAAATTGGGACACTATAAACATCTTTTAAATTCTGACAGTCAGGTGCTATTTAAAGCCAAATGTTTTCCTTTAGATGATTTCAAAATTATAAAAGTTGATTTTAATTCTCATTGTAGAGACACTAGAGAAAGTTTGGAAACTATCTAGAAATCGAAGGAAGAAATAAAGTCACTCATATCAACGATGTGTAGAAGTAACCATTGATAGTAGTACTTTGTATATATAAGCACATAAGAAATAAAGGCATTAAAACTGCATATAAGCAGTGTGTTAGGTATGTTTTCTTTACAATATATTTTATTGTGGTAAAGTATATAAAAGATGGTATTTTAACCACTTTTTTATAGAGTATCATTTGGTTGCATTAGTTCACCTTCTACTTTTTCATCTCCTCATTGTTGTGAGACCCAACTGGGCATATCTCTTGGAGATCCCATGCCCATGACAACTTCAGGTCAACTTCAGCAACTGTAGCCTGATAAGTGAGATGATCAAGGCTCAGACGCATCTTCTGAAGTGCAGTGAATGTTTCAAGAGATGTGGAAGGGACACCCAAGGCATCTGCTGCACTTGTGTGGGATCCCCAAAGAGTGAGAAAAGGATCTCTCTTGCATAAACCACAGCTCCGAGATTTGCAAGTCTCCAGCTTCATGCCCACCATTGGAGAGTGGATCTTCTCTGTCAAAAATCATCTTCCCCAGTGCTGAAGCCCATAGCATCCAGAAGAGACACTGATTTCCTTCTGTGCCAGGCCTGGGTCATTGGATTATGAGGGTCTGGATCAATCAACTAGGCAAGCACACTCAAACTGCTGAAATGCACGTGAGCTTGGGAGAAATCCAAATGGGTAATGGAGGAAGGGGATGTTGCTGATGTGTTACAGCCTAGGGACTTCTGCAACAGTGGAGACTGGGGCTTGTTGCACTAACACACCTGCACTGACTCTCAAGGAGGCTGCAGTGGGCAAGGCTGATGGGAAAAGACTGTACCAAACCATCTCAAGATGGAGCAGAAATAGTGATGGCAGGTGTGAAGGACAGCCTGACGCCATCATGTGCCTCACCTCCTGACCTTGGGCCCTCCCTTCTCTTCATCCATTGCCACAACACTAGCTTTGCAAAGGTACAAGTTTTCAACACCGGATTCTTACTTTCTGCCCCAGGTCTTTCGTGATACCCTAGAGCAAGACAATTTTGGGATCTCACTCAATACTCACACTTGTGCTTTCCTGGACATAGAGGGAGGGAACACCCATGGGTAAGCCTTGACTCATGAGAAATGGAGTTGGATGTAACCTCCCCTCCCCATGAATTCAGGGACTGCTTCTGAGCCACATTCTCCATAACTCCTCAGAGGGTCTCAGTGGGACTGAGCCCCCCTTGCTCAGTGGTGACCAGTTTCCCACTTTCCCTGTCTCACTTTTACCATCCCCCCCACACCTCTTTCCTGAAATAACTTTCCAAAATAAACTACATGCTAGCAAGTCCTTATCTTAGGCTGAGCTTTCTAGGAGAACCCAGTCTAAGATTAGTAATGTGTATCTAACTCTACGTAACTATCATAAGCCTGTCTCCCTATCACTATAAGATATATAAACATTTTTAATGGTTGTAACATGAGACAGGCTCTAGAGCTATGCTGCTTGTCAAATAACTGCCTGTTCAGTGAACTTGGACAAGTTATTTAAACTTTTTGGTGTCAATTTTATTATACATAAGATGGTGATAATAGTAATCATACCCTAATGGGGTTTTTGAGAGAATTAATATGTTAATTCAGATTAAGTGCTTTGAACTTTCACTGACACAGAATTGCTAACATATTGCACTTTCTATTTTATTATAATAGCATATTGGCTAATTATAATTTTCCCACTATCTCAATAATTTTCCCACTTAAATAACGCACTATGTGAACCATGTCAGCAGGAATAGGGTCTGCTGATAGCAGTGTTCACTGTGCCAGCTATCTCTGTGTATGTCATTTCTACATTTCAGATTATTTCCTTAGGATAGATTTCTAGAAATAGTATTTCTGGGTCCAAACAGCCCATGCCTACTGCTATGGCGGCACTTAGCATACTCCATTGTAATAACATGTTGTTGCTGAGAACTCCAAGATGCGAGTCCTTGGAGCAGGAGCTGGGCTTTTTGATTCTCATTGTATCCCTGGCAATTGACAAAGTGCATGTGTGCTAAGTCCCTTCAGTTGTGGCCAACTCTTTGCCTGCAATGTGGGAGACCTGGGTTCGATCCCTGGGTCAGGAAGATCCCATGGAGAAGGAAATGGCAACCCGCTCTGGTACTCTTGCCTGGAAAATATCACTGATGGAGGAGCCTGGTAGGCTACAGTCTGTGGGGTCACAAAGAGAAGGACATGACTGAGCGACTTCACTTTCACTTTCTTTGAGACCCTAGGGACTATAGCAGGCTAGGATCCTCTGTCCATGGGATTCTCCAGGTAATACTGGAGTGGGTTGCCTTGCCCTTCTCAAGGGACTTCCCAACCCAGGGGTTGAGCCTGTGTCTCCTGTGGCTCCTGCATTGCAGGCAGATTCTTTACCACTGAGCCACCGGGGAATGCCCTCCTATATGCCAGCCCCAGTGCTAAATAAACACACACTATGGTGTTGATACACATTTCTGAAGTGTTTACCAGAACAGGTGGTGCATCCTTAATACATTTTTAGTGAGCTTGTAGAGTGTAAAGATCTAAAATTGATCAGGACACATAGGACGCTTAGTTAGAAACTCCCACAAGACAGACATATAATCAGAGTTTACAAGAACTGACACTCAGAATATATTACTGTAATATAAACTTACCCATCCACCCCCATTAGAAAAAAGTAAACATGTTTCACATTCCAACTGTGTCAATAACCAAGGGGCAGAAATGGATCCCATAAGAAAACAAACATTTGGCCTTCATAATTAAAAGTCAATATTAGGCGAAGACCCCAAAGAGGCCAGGCAATTACCTGCCTCCTCTTAGCTCATGCCTTGATGACTCCTCCCTACATACTGTTGGAGGAACAGCTGCTTTGCCAAGGCTCACCTGGTTAGAATTTTTCATGGAGCGTGACTTCAAGAAAAAAAGCCCAGTCAAGCAAAACTGTGCAAATTAATTTGAGTTTATATTACCAAGTGCATATCCCAACCGGGTGTCTGAAGGAAAATCGAAACATAAAATGTCATATAAACAGAAAAATAACTGACTGCTTTGGAAGCAATAAAATTAGTACCTTCTGGGAAACTAAACTCAGTTACAAAAGGATACTAAGTGTAAACAGAATTGATTGAAACAGATAACATACACAACTATTAATTTGGAGATGGTGGGGTTTTAAAATAGCTTAAACTCTTACTGTGTATCTTCCTGTTTTCCTGATGGGTACTAGAGACATGGGGATAAAGACTCATTCTCTTCCAGATAATAGTCACAATAGTGCATGTTGTAACAAAATGTAGTGGGAGCATAGATGCTGGAGCAGTAAATCACGCTTGTCATCAGGGGGTGATTATGGAGAACTTTTATTGTGTATATATGTTTCCAAGTATAAGGAAGACACAAAATGAGTCACTCTGTTCTTGAGAATACAGAAGCATTTTGCTGAACTCCCATCTCACAGGATGAGAAACTCATTGTCATTCTAATCTCCTTGAGATTGTTGGCTAGGAGTTTTCTGGGGCAGTTTATGTTTCTCCCCATTATTATGGCTGTGGCTGTAGGTTCCGGATTCTAATGAATTAGACTGTTTTACCAATCACTTGGCTACCCACACATGCAACCCATTTTCTATATTACATCATCCCATACTGAAAACCACCCCATCTTTTACTCCCACGAATAGCAATCATCCCAGCTGTGAAGCCCCAGACTTTTACTGAGTGTTTGGACTATGCAGAGGGGGAGGATGGGGTGGTCTCATGTTATAGCACAAATCACAACCTCAACTTGAGTATTTAAACATTCTTAACTTGTTTAGTTGTTTAAGCCCTTGACCACTAGGAGTTCCTGATAGTCTTATTTCTAACCACATTTTCCCCTGTCCACCCCCAAATTCCAGTACCTGTAGCTTAATTAATTGGGCTTCCCAGGTGGCTCCAGTGGTAAAGAACTCAACTGCCAATGCAGGAGACATAAGAGACGCAGGTTCGATCCTTGGGTCAGGAAGATCCCCTGATATAGGAAATGGCAACCCACTCCAATTTTCTTGCCTGGAGAATCCCATGACAGAGGAGCCTGGCAAGCTACAGTCCATGGTGTTGCAGAGTCGGACACAACTGAAGCAACTTAGCACACATGCATGTAGCTTAATTATTCTGGGTTAAAATTTTTATTTCAATTTTTAAAATGAGGTATATTCATAATGTTATATAAGTTTCAGGTGTACCACATAGTGATTAACAACTTTTAAAGACTGAATAGTTACTATAAAATATTGGCTATACTCCCTGAGCTGTACAATATATCTTTGTAGCTAATTTTATACCTTGTACTTTATATCTCTTAATGCCCTACCTCTGTCTAGCATTTGCCCCCTTTCTTCTTCTACTGTTGACCGCTAATTTGTTTTACATATCTGTGAAATCTGTTTTGTTGTATTCTCTAGTTTATTTTTTACATTCCACATATAAGTGATAACATGTGCATTTTTCTTTCTCTGACTTATTTGTCCAAGCATAAAACCCTCCAAGTCCACCCATGCCATTTGCTACAAATGGCAAATGTTCATTCCTTTTTATGGCTGAATGTGAATATACACCACATCTTCCTTATTCTTTCATCTGTTGATGGACACTTAGGTTGCTTCCATATCTTGGCTATTGTAAATAGTGCTGCTATGAAAACTGGGGTGCATGTAACTTTTCAAATGGGTATTTTTGTTTCCTTCAGCTGTATATCCAGGAGTGGAATTACTGGATCACATATTAGTTCTATTTTTAGTCTTTTGAGAATTCTCCATACTATTCTCCATAGTAGCTGCACCAGTTTACATCCCCCACCAACAATGTAGGAGGGTTCCTTTTTCTCCATATCTTTGCCAACATTAATTATTTGAGGTCTTATGGATGATAGCCATTCTGACAAGTATGAGATGATATCTCACTAATTGTAATTTGCATTTCTCTCATAATTAGCAGTATTGAGCATCTTTTCATGTGCCTGTTGGCCACATGCATGTCTTCTCTGGAAAAATGTCTATTCAGTTATTCTGTCCATTTCTCAATTGGATTGTTTTTTTAATAAGTATGTTACAATTCACCTGTGATGCCGTCTGGTCTTGAAGTTTTGTTTGTAGGGAATTTCTTATTATACATTCTATTTTACTTCTAGTGATCAATTTGTTCAAATTATTTCTTCTTGTTTCAGTTTTGGTGGACTGTTTCTAGAAAGTTGTCCATTTCTAAGTTGACAAATTCATTGACATACAATTGTTCATAGTGTTCTCTCTCTCTTTTTTGTATTTCTGCATTATTGGCTGATATTTCTTTTTCATATCTTATTTTGTTTATCTTGGTTCTCTCTTTTTTTCTTGGTGAACAAACCTGGCAAGAGGTTTGTCAATTCTTTTTTATCCTTTCAAATAACCAGCTATTTGTTTTATTTATTTTTTGATCTCTCTTTTATTAATTATTCTTTAAACTTTGTTATTTCCTTCCTTCTGCTAACTGTAGGTTTTGTTTGCTCTTCTTTTTTCAATTCTTTTAGGTGGTAGGTTAGGTTGTTTGAGATCTTTTGCTTTTATGAGGAAGACCTCTATTGCTATGAATTTCCCTCCAATAACTGCTTTTGCTGCATCCTGTAGATTTTGTATGGATTTTTAAATCATACTTTGTCTCAAGGTATTTTTAAATTTCCTTTCTTATTTCCTCATTGACCTATTGATTTTTCAGTAGCATGTTGTTTAGTCTCCATGTAATTGTCTCAGTGGCTGCAGCAGCCCATCCATTCTCCCAGGATGGTAGGGGTAGCAACTGATGCATGCTCACAGGTCTCCTAGCAGCAGCACTGGCCTATGCCTGCTTTTGGAGCTTGTGATGGCTGTGACAGCTCATGCCCACTCCCAGAGCTTGTGTGTATATCTATTATAAATTTTTGGTTTGTTGTTACCATAAAATTTTTATATAGCAGTTGGTGATTTCTTAAGTTCAAGTGCATTGTAACAACCATGCATTTGTACTTTCCTCCCCCATGATTACTATTTGACATATTTTACATATAATTGTTCTGTGTCTCCCTTAAGTGCTTATTGTATATAGATGATTTTTACTATTTATTCTTTTAACCTCCTACTAACTGCATGTGTTTTGTTTTCTACCTTTATTGTTTATTTGCCTTTGCTGATGAGCTTTTACCTTTAGTAAGTCTCACATTTTAGTTGTGGACTTGACTTTTTTTTACTTAGAAGTCCCTTTAAACATTTCTTGTAAAGTTGATTTAGTAATGCTGAACTCTTTTAGCTTTTGCTTGTCTGTAAAGCTTTTGATGTCTGTTAAATTTACCCTACTGGGTATAATATTCTTGGTTTTAGGTTTTTCTTTGTTACCACCTTAAATATATCATACCAGTTCCTTTTAGCCTGCAGAGTTTCTGTGGAAAAGTCAGCTGATAACCTGAATTCCCTTATATATAACTTGTTGCTAATACTCTCCCTTTATCTTTAATTTTTGCATTCAAATTAAAATGTGTTTTGGTGTTTTCCTCTGGGTTGATTCTGTTTGAAACTTTCAGACATCTAAATCCAGGGAGCAGTTTCACTTCCCAGGTTAGGGAAGGTTTTAGCTATTATGTCTTTAAATATGTTCTTTGCCCCCCTTCTCTCTCTCTTCTCCTTCTAAAATCCTTGTAATGTGAGCATTAGTACACTTGATGTTGTCCCAGAGATCTCTTAAACTGTCCTCATTTATTTTCATTCTTTCTCTTCACCAGTGATTTCTATTAATCTGTTTTCCAGCTTGCTGATTTATTCCTCTGTATCACTTAGTCTACTGATGATTCCTTCTAGCATATTTTTCATTAGAGTTATTGTGTCCTTCAAAGAGCTGACTCATTGAAAAAGACCCTGATGCTGGGAAGGATTGAAGGCAGGAGGAGAAGTGGGTGACAGAGGATGAGATGGCTGGATGGCATCACTGACTCAATGGACATGAGTTTGAGCAACTCTGGGAGATAGTGAAGGACAGAGAAGCCTGGTGTGCTGCAGGCCATGAGGTCACAATAAGTCAGACAGAACTTAGCAATTGATCAACAACATTGTATTCTTCATCTCTATTTAATTGTTCTTTGTGTTTTCTCTTTACTAAAATCTAACTTTTCACCCCATGCACCTATTCTGAGTTATTTGATCATCTTACTATCATTACCCTGCACTCTTTCTCAGGTAGATTGTCTATTTACCTTTCACTTAGTTCTTCTAGGGTTTTATCTTATTCCTTCATTTGGAACATGTTGCCCTGTCACCTCATTTTGCCTAACTTTTCTTTTTATTTATAAATATCTGGTAGGTTGGTTATATTTCCTGATACTGAAGAAGTGACCTTTTGGTAGGAGACATCCTGTGTGACCTAGCCATGCACTCCCGTTTAATCACCAGAGCTATATGCTCTAGAGGTGTCCCCTATGTGGGCTGCAGGAGTCCTTTTGTTGTGGAGTGCTAACTGCTCTGGGTGGTCTGATGGTCTCCAAGTTCATTGGTTACCAGGTCCTGTCTTGTGCAGAGCCTTTTGGCTAGTGGGGCTGGGTCATGAGATGGCTGGTTGTGGAAATGGAGTAGGGGGAGGGGGGAGGGTGGGGACTAGTGCTGTCCCACTGACAGGCAAAGCCAGCTGCTGAGGTCTAGTTGCAGGGTCCAGGGTTTACAGAACTGGCATCAGACCACTAGTTAATGGGGTTAATTCCTTACACCACTAGCTGTGGTGTCTGCGATGTCCCAAAGCTTGTGTTAACTTGCTGATGGGAGAGGCCAGGGCCAACCCAATCCCAAGGCTGATGAACTGTGTCCACAGGCTGAGAAGCTACAGTTATTCTGAGCCTGATGTCCACCTGCTGGTGGGTGAAGTTGATCCTAAGGCTAAGATAGGCTGGCTTGTGGGTGGGGCTTTGGATTCTGGGGCGGCACCTGCCTACTAGTAGGTGAAACCAAGTTCCTGGCTGTAGAAACCTGGGAGTCCTGGTTCCAGTGCCTGTGCAGTGGTATGTGCAGCCGAGTCCTGGACCCTCTGGTGGGCAGAGCTATGTCTAGTGTTGGTTGTGAGCAAAGGGGTTCTTGAGGCAGCCTCTCTGCTGGTAGGTGGGGCTTTGCCATATCCAGTTAGTTCCTTGATCTGCAGTGTCCCACAACTGATCCCTAGCAGGCTGTTGGGTAGGGATAGGGTGAGGTTCAGTTGCCTCTCATCTCTGTTCAGGTGATTTTCTAAGATATGCAGGTAGTATACTCATTTTCACTATATTGATTCTTCCGTTCCATGAACATGGTACATTTCTCCATCTATTAGTGTCCTCTTTGATTTCTTTCACCAGTGTTTTATAGTTTTCTATATATAGATCTTTAGTTTCTCTAGGTAGATATATTACTAAGTATTTTATTCTTTTCATTGCAATGGTGAATGGAATTGTTTCCTTAATTTCTCTATTTTCTCATTATTAGTGTATAGGTATGCAAGGGATTTCTGTGTGTTGACTTTATATCCTGCAACTTTACTATATTCATTGATTAGCTCTAGTAATTTTCTGGTGGAGTCTTTAGGGTTTTCTGTGTAGAGGATCATGTTATCTGCAAACAGTGAGAGTTTTACTTCTTTTCCTATTTGGATTCCTTTTCTTTCTTTTTCTGCTCTGATTGCTGTGGCCAAAACTTCCAAAACTATGTTGAATAGTAGTGGTGAAAGTGGGCACCCTTGTCTTGTTCCTGACTTTAGGGGAAATGCTTTCAATTTTTCACCATTGAGGATAATGTTTGCTGTGGGTTTGTCATATATAGCTTTTATTATGTTGAGGTACGTTCATTCTATTCCTGCTTTCTGGAGAGTTTTTATCATAAATGGATGTTGAATTGTCAAAGGCTATCTCTGGATCTATTGAGATAATCATATGGCTTTTATTTTTCTATTTGTTAATGTGGGTGTATTACATTTATTGATTTGCAGATATTGAAGAATACTTGCATCCCTGGGATAAAGCCCACTTGGTCATGGTGAATGATCTTTTTAATGTGTTGCTGGATTCTGACTGCTAGAATTTTGTTAAGGATTTTTGCATCTATGTTCATCAGTGATATTGGCCTGTAGTTTTCTTTTCTTGTGGTATCTTTGTCAGGTTTTGGTATTAGGGTGATGGTGGCCTCATAGAATGAGTTTGGAAGTTTACCTTCCTCTGCAATTTTCTGGAAGAGTTCGAGTAGGATAGGTGTTAGCTCTTCTCTAAACTTTTGGTAGAATTCAGCTGTGAAGCCATCTGGACCTGGGCTTTTGTTTGTGGAAGATTTCTGATTACAGTTTCAATTTCTGTGCTTGTGATGGGTCCATTAAGATTTTCTATTTCTTCCTGGTTCAGTTTTGGAAAGTTGTACTTTTCTAAGAATTTGACCATTTTTTCCACGTTGTCCATTTTATTGGCATATAGTTGCTGATAGTAGTCTCTTATGATCCTTTATATTTGTGTTATCTGTTGTGATCTCTCCATTTTCATTTCTATTTTTATTGATTTGATTTTTCTCCCTTTGTTTCTTGATGAGTCTGGCTAATAGTTTGTCAATTTTATTTATCCTTTCAAAGAACCAGCTTTTGGCTTTGTTGATTTTTGCTATGGTCTCTTTTTTTTCTTTTGCATTTATTTCTGCCCTAATTTTTAAGATTTCTTTCCTTCTACTAACCCTGGGGTTCTTCATTTCTTCCTTTTCTAGTTGCTTTGGGTGTAGAGTTAGGTTATTTATTTGATTTTTTTTCTTGTTTCTTGAGGTATGCCTGTATTGCTATGAACTTTCCCATTAGGACTGCTTTTACAGTATCCTACAGGTTTTGGGTTGTTGTGTTTTCATTTTCATTCATTTCTATGCATATTTTGACTTCTTTTTTGATTTCTTCTGTGATTTGTTGGTTATTCAGCAGCGTGTTGTTCAGCCTCCATATGTTGGAATTTTTAATAGTTTTTCTCCTGTAATTGAAATCTAATTTTATTGCATTGTGGTCAGTAAAAATGCTTGGAATGATTTCATTTTTTTTGAATTTACTGAGGCTAGATTTATGGCCCAGGATGTGATCTATCCTGGAGAAGGTTCCATGTGCGCTTGAGAAAAAGGTGAAATTCATTGTTTTGGGGTGAAATGTCCTATAGATATCAATTAGGTCTAACTGGTCTATTGTATCATTTAACGTTTGTGTTTCCTTGTTAATTTTATGTTTAGCTGATCTATCCATAGGTGTGAGTGGGGTATTAAAGTCTCCCACTATCATTGTGTTAATTTCCCCTTTCATACTTGTTAGCGTTTGTCTTACATATTGTGGTGCTCCTATGTTGGGTGCATATATATTTATAATTGTTATATCTTCTTCTTGGATTGATCCTTTGATCATTATGTAGTGTCCTTCTTTGTCTCTTTTTCACAGCCTTTGTTTTAAAGTCTATTTTATCTGATATAAGTATTGTTATTCCTGCTTTCTTTTGGTCTCTATTTGCATGGAATATCTTTTTCCAGCCCTTCACTTTCAGTCTGTGTGTGTCCCCTGTTTTGAGGTGGGTCTCTTGTAGACAATATATAGTGAAAATGAGTATACTACCCAAAGCAATCAATAGATTCAATGCAATCTCTATCAAGCTACCAGTGGTATTTTTCACAGAGCTAGAACAAATAATTTCACAATTTGTATGGAAATATGGAAAACCTCGAATAGCCAAAGCAATCTTGAGAAAGAAGTATGGAGTTGGAGGAATCAACCTGCCTGACTTCAGGCCCTACTACAAAGCCACAGTCATCAAGACAGTATGGTTCTGGCACAAAGACAGAAATATAGATCAATGGAACAAAATAGAAAGCCCAGAGATAAATCCACGCACCTATGGACACCTTATCTTTGACAAAGGAGGCAAGAATATACAATGGAGAAAAGACAATCTCTTTAACAAGTAGTGCTGGGAGAACTGGTCAACCACTTGTAAAAGAATGAAACTAGAACAATTTCTAACACCATACACAAAAATAAACTCAAAAATGGATTAAAGATCTAAACGTAAGACCAGAAACTATAAAACTCCTAGAGGATTAGTTGTTTGTCGGTTGCTTCATTTGCTATTATTTTCTCCCATTCTGAAGGCTGTCTTTTCACCTTGCTAATAGTTTCCTTTGATGTGCAGAAGCTTTTAAGGTTAACTAGGTCCCATTTATTTATTTTTGCTTTTACTTCCAATATTCTGGGAGGTGGGTCATAGAGGATCCTGCTGTGATGTATGTCGGAGAGTGTTTTGCCTATGTTCTCCTCTAGGAGTTTTATAGTTTCTGGTCTTACGTTTAGATCTTTAATGCATTTTGAGTTTATTTTTGTGTATGGTGTTAGAAAGTGGTCCAGTTTCATTCTTTTACAAGTGGTTGACCAGATTTCCCAGCACCACTTGTTAAAGAGATTGTCTTTAATCCATTGTATATTCTTGCCTCCTTTGTCAAAGATAAGGTGTCCATAGGTGCGTGGATTTATCTCTGGGCTTTCTATTTTATTCCATTGATCAATATTTCTGTCTTTGTGCCAGTACCATACTGTCTTGATAACTGTGGCTTTGTAGTAGAGCCTGAAGTCAGACAGCTCAACTCCAGAAAAATAAACGACCCAATCAAAAAATGGGCCAAAGAACTAAATAGACATTTCTCCAAAGAAGACATACAGATGGCTAACAAACACATGAAAAGATGCTCAACATCACTCATTATCAGAGAAATGCAAATCAAAACCACTATGAGGTACCATTTCACACCAGTCAGAATGGCTGCGATCCAAAAGTCTACAAATAATAAATGCTGGAGAGGGTGTGGAGAAAAGGAACCCTCTTACACTGTTGGTGGGAATGCAAACTAGTACAGCCACTATGGAGAACAGTGTGGAGATTCCTTAAAAAACTGGAAATAGAACTGCCTTATGATCCAGAAATCCCACTGCTGGGCATACACACTGAGGAAACCAGAAGGGAAAGAAACACGTGTACCCCAATGTTCATCGCAGCACTGTTTATAATAGCCAAGACATGGAAGCAACCTAGATGTCCATCAGCAGATGAATGGATAAGAAAGCTGTGGTACATATACACAATGGAGTATTACTCAGCCATTAAACAGAATACATTTGAATCAGTTCTAATGAGGTGGATGAAACTGGAGCCTATTATAAAGAGTGAAGTAAGCCAGAAGGAAAAACATAAATACAGTATACTAACGCATATATATGGAATTTAGAAAGATGGTAACAATAACCCGGTGTACGAGACAGCAAAAGAGACACTGATGTATAGAACAGTCTTATGGACTCTGTGGGAGAGGGAGAGGGTGGGAAGATTTGGGAGAATGGCAATGAAACATGTAAAATATCATGTAGGAAACGAGTTGCCAGTCCAGGTTTGATGCACGATGCTGGATGCTTGGGGCTGGTGCACTGGGACGGCCCAGAGGGATGGTATGGGGAGGGAGGAGGGAGGAGGGTTCGGGATGGGGAACACATGTATACCTGTGGCAGATTCATTTTGATATTTGGCAAAACTAATACAATTATGTAAAGTTTAAAAATAAAATAAAATTAGGAAAAAAAAAAAAAAAAACTCCTAGAGGAGAACACAGGCAAAACACTCTCTGACATAAATCACAGCAGGATCCTCTATTACCCACCTCCCAGAATATTGGAAATAAAAGCAAAAATAAACAAATGGGGCCTAATTAAACTTAAAAGCTTCTGCACAACAAAGGAAACTATAAGCAAGGTGAAAAGACAGCCTTCAGAATGGGAGAAAATAATAGCAAATGAAGCAACTGACAAACAACTAATCTCAAAAATATACAAGCAACTCCTGCAGCTCAATTCCAGAAAAATTAATGACCCAATCAAAAAATGGGCCAAAGAACTAAACAGACATTTCTCCAAAGAAAACATACAGATGGCTAATGAACACATGAAAAGATGTTCAACATCACTCATTATCAGAGAAATGCAAATCAAAACCACAATGAGGTACCATTTCACGCCAGTCAGAATGGCTGCGATCCAAAAGTCTACAAGCAATAAATGCTGGAGAGGGTGTGGAGAAAAGGGAACCCTCTTACACTGTTGGTGGGAATGCAAACTAGTACAGCCACTATGGAGAACAGTGTGGAGATTCCTTAAAAAACTGGAAATAGAACTGCCATATGACCCAGCAATCCCACTGCTGGGCATACACACTGAGGAAACCAGAATTGAAAGAGACACGTGTACCCCAATGTTCTTCGCAGCACTGTTTATAATAGCCAGGACATGGAAGCAACCTAGACGTCCATCAGCAGATGAATGGATAAGAAAACCATGGTACATATACACAATGGAGTATTACTCAGCCATTAAAAAGAATACATTTGAATCAGTTCTAATGAGGTGGATGAAACTGGAGACTATTATACAGAGTGAAGGAAGCCAGAAAGAAAAATACCAATACAATATACTAACGCATATATATGGCATTTAGAAAGATGGTAACGATAACCCTGTATGCGAGACAGCAAAAGAGACACAGATGTATAGAACAGTCTTTTGGACTCTGTGGGAGAAGGAGAGGGTGGGATGATTTGGGAGAATGGCATTGAAACATGGATAATATCATATATGAAATGAATCGCCAGTCCAGGTTCAATGCAGGATACAGGATGCTTGGGGCTGGTGCACTGGGATGACCCAGAGGGATGGTACGGGGAGGGAGGTGGGAGGGGCGTTCAGGATGGGGAACACATGTACACCCGTGGCGGATTCATGTTGATGTATGGCAAAACCAATACAATATTTTAAAGTAATTAGCCTCCAATTAAAATGAATATATTTAATTAAAAAAAAAAAAAAAGATATGCAGGTAGGCCTGACCTAGGCTTCTTTCAAATGACTGGTTCTGCTCTGGTCCTGGAACATGTGAGGTGTTGTGTGAGCCTTTTAGGAGTAGAGTCTCTATTTCCCTCAGCTTTCTGGGACCCCCACTGGGGAGCCTGAAGTGGGGCTCAGACCTCATTCTCCAGTCTGTGGGTTGCTTGTGGGCATGGGGTTTGCCTGTACTGTAACTCTGCCTCTCCTACCCATCTTGCTGTGGTTCCTTCTTCATATCTTTGATTGTAGATCTTTTTCTGGTAGGTTCCAGTTATTAAAACCAGTTGCTGTATAAATAATTGTGATATTGGTATTACTGTGAGAGGAGGTGAGCTCAGAGTCCTTCCAACTTGCTGTCCACCAAGCGCAGGATGCATTTGTGCTTGTTTGGCTTCAGGCAGTCTTGGGGTGGCAGTCATCAGGCTGTGCTGGCACTTGGGGGTGAACATCCAGGTATTTCACTTTTATTTTTATGGATTTCTTTTTAGGGCCTATCACGATAGTTTATTTTTTTAATGGGGTGTATTATTAGATATTTCAGGGGATAATGGTATAATAAGGAAAATTAACAGGGATATTGGGATCAGAGAGAACCCTTTTCAAATGCTAAATCTTTTCTGAGTTGTATAACCATCACCCAATTAGCAATATCTGAGCCTCTATGCCCTCAAATTAAAAATGGAAACACTACCAGCTATGTGGGGGCATCCATGGACAGACAGGGATAAAATATAGAGTTTAGGGAAAGACTGAAGTAATCTGATAAGTGTAACCTGATGAGCCTATAGACAAATTGACTTTTGTATATTTTTGTCTTTGTTTTTTGGCTGAGTCACAGTTTTTCAAGTCAAGTTAGTTGTAAACTTTTTTTAATAGGATATTTCAATGAAAATCTTGTGTGCAGAATTTTAAAAGGTCAGAAGAGCTTTAAAAAAATCAGGCTTGCCTTCTGTTGCTTCTTCTGGTAACAATTAACTGGGGCTTTAGTAACAACTGCCCCAGCGTATTGGGTTGGCTTTAATTCTTTCTGCTAGTTGCTGGCTTCCATCAACCTGTGGGTCTGCAACTCCCATATGATGTGTGATTCTAGGGGCCATGATGCTGGAGGCAAAAATAGAGCACCTGGTGTGATGAGAATGTAGGCAATCATGATGATATCAGGACAAACAATGGACTCTGGGATTCTCCTGAAGTGGCTGAAATGCATGGTTTCTAGTGTAATGTAATGATGGAGGATAAAGGATAGGCAGAGGTAGGGATGGGATGGAGATTAAAAATTTAGATTAGGGCCCAGATCAGCAATCCTACAACAGTCACTCAGGCAGGGCTGACCTATTCAGTACAGTTTTTTACAGCTACAAGAATTTTAGCTTTCAGGGTCCAGGAGCCTATCAGTTCCTTCTTGCCCTGTTTCCTCTTATCTTATCAAAACACAATTTCAGCAGCTAGAGAATGCAGGTAGGTAGGGGCCCTTCTGCCTGCTTATTTCTTCCATATGTGGGTTATTTAATTTTCCAAGGGGCCCTAGGGTTTGGGAAAACTACTTGTCCAGTGTAATCATCTATGAACTAGTATAAACTCAAGCTTTACTGCCATTTATTAGTCATTGACATGCCAAAAGGAAAAAAAAAGATCTAAAGAAACTCTGAAGAGAACCATTTGAGATTTTAATCTGAGGTGCATTTGAGTATTTGAGGTTTAAAAAATAAAATAGTAGCTCCATTTCTATCAATGTCCGTGCAGTATCCTGTACAGATATTTTAAAGCTGATATGATTTGTGTGATCCTACATTACCAAAACAGCCCAAGAATGGGTTTTAGAAGCTCTCCCTGATCCTCCAAAATATGGAAGAATGGGTTTTAGAAGCTCTCCCCTGATCCTCCAAAATATGGTGTTTGAAACCTTTTCATGAGAAATCAAAGCTTTGGGTTTGTTTTACTCTTGCTCTGTAAACTCCAGATTGCCCAAAACATCTTTTAGGGGAGAAGTTGGTATGCCTTGCTGCTGCTGCTAAGTCACTTCAGTCATGTGTGACTCTGTGAGACCCCATAGACGGCTGCCCACCAGGCTCCCCCGACCCTGAGATTCTCCAGGCAAGAACACTGGAGTGGGTTGCCATTTCCTTCTTCAATGCATGAAAGTGAAAGTGAAGTCACTCAGTCGTGTCTGACTCTTCGAGACCCCATGGACTGCAACCTACCAGGCTCCTCCGTCCATGGGATTTTCCAGGCAAGAGTACTGGAGTGGGGTGCCATTGCCTTCTCCGTGGTATGCCTTAGGACAGATAAATATCTTTTCTATACTCTGAAGAGCTGTTACATTAGTGTTTAGTAGTTTCTTAAAGATCTTCAACTTCCTCCTTTTAAAGGGTAGGGGTATTTAGGCCCTAAGAAGAAATTCATTCAGCAAGCCATTGATCCCTTATTTGTGGCATTGTGATACAATGGGAAGAGAACACTTGTCCTCATGGAACTTAAAGGTGAGTGGATGAAACAGTTAAATAAGTAAAACTCTGTAAAGTATTACAGTGAAGTGAATCCACAGGCATGTTTAATCAGAGCCGGTGGAAGGTCTTTGAGGAAGTGATGACTAGGTACGGATCTTAAGAATGAATAGGCATTTTCTTAATCATTTTGAGTTTGTTTTTATAGGAAAAATGGTACTGATGAACCTATTTGCGGTGCAAGAACAGAGATACAGATGCAGAGAATGGACCTGTGGACACAGTGGGGGAAGGAGCGAGTAGGACGAATTGAGAGAGTAGCACTGACGCATACACAGTACCATGTATAATAAAAGAGCTACTGGGAAGCAGGTGTATAGCACAGGGAGCTCGGCTCAGTGCTCTGTGATGGCCTATAGAGGTGGGGTGGCAGGCATGGGGGAAGGAGGCTCATGAGGGAGGGGATATATGTGTAATTGGAGCTGATTTGGAGAAGGCAATGGCACCCCACTCCAGTACTCTTGCCTGGAAAATCCCATGGACGGAGGAGCCTGGTGGGCTGCAGTCCATGGGGTCTCGAAGAGTCAGACACGACTGAGCGATTTCACTTTCACTTTTCACTTTCATGCATTGAAGGAGGAAATGGCAACCCACTCCAGTGTTCTTGCCTGGAGAATCCCAGGGACGGGGGAGCCTGGTGGGCTGTCATCTCTGGGGTCGCACAGAGTCGGACATGACTGAAGCGACTTAGCAGCAGCAGCAGAGCTGATTCACATCGCTGTACAGCAGAGACCAGCACAACATTGTAAAGTGATTATCCTCCAATTAAAAATAAATTTAAAAAAAGATGAATAGGCATTCACTAGGCAGACCAAGTCAACTCAAAGGGTGGGAAATATTTCCAAGAGCACAAGACTTAAAGTCAGATCATGGGCTGCGGCAGAGGGAATACTCAGTGCAGTGTTCGCTACTCACCATCCTCCCAATATATCTCTCCAAACAAGTTTTAGAATGTTACTCCTCCTGCTTCTAATTATCTTTAGACATTTCTGTGCAGCACACTATCCTAGTCATTGCAAATGTTTGATTACTTTTAGTTTAAGTCCAGGGCCTGTTACAGAGTCTATGATTGGTGAGAATTCTGCCTTGTCTCTTTTATTTGCTTACTTTTCGGTGGAAGTGCTAATGGATAGAGAATCATTCCAAAGATTTTCCAAATCTTCTAAACCTACAAAGAGGAAAAAAAAAGAGGGACTCCCTAATTGGACTTTAAGTCAAAACTTTTCCCTCTAAATTGGTTGTCAGAGGAAGTCAGTGACCAATGAAATGATGTGCAGATTGCTCCCATATTTAAGCTTATCCTGCTCATGTTGCTATGTGGGATTAGAGGAACTGGAAGAGAGCAACGACCAGAACTGTGATGAGAGGCACCTGGACATTTTGGCTGCGTTTTGTAGTAATGATCATTGGATGGTTCATTAGTGAGAATGTTAACAAGATTAAGCAAATGTTTCTGCTGAATGAGCTCCAGTCAAAATTATATTGCTTTTGGCCAAAGACATCACAAGACACATAGAGCAAAGGGTAGTTATAATGTATTTTAATAATTGTATTGAAGCAGTCACATTCAAAAAGTCTTACAAACTTTGTTTAAAGAATTAGGTCCACAAAAGTAATCAGAACCATATGTTGTATTGTCATTTAAGATGTGATGCTAAAAATGGTCTTCACTCTTATTTTAGAAGAAATTGATATAAAGTATATAGATAAACAAGTACATAGCAATATCTGGTAATAGATTACTTTTCCTGAGATAGTAGATACTAGTTAAAATCAAAATCACCAAGAAAACTATAATCCTATCCAAAGAATTTGAAACCATGACTAAAGTGAATGTAGTATAACCCACATAAAATTGAGGTGCCTAAGATGCTCAATATCACTCAGTATTAGAGAAATGAAAATCAAAACAACAATGAGCTATCACCTCACACCAGTCAGAATGGCTATCACCAGAAAGTCTACAAATAAATGCTGGAGAGGGTATGGAGAAAAGGGAGGCCTCTTACACTGTTGGTGAGAATGTAAATTGATATAGCCACGATGGAAGGTGGTATGGAGATTCCTTAAAATGCTAGGAATAAAACAACCATATGACCCAGCAATCCCACTCCTAGGCACATACCTTGAGGAAACCTAAATTGAAAAAGACACGTGTACCCCAGTGTTCATTGCAGCACTATTTACAATAGCTAGAACATGGAAGCAACCTAGATGTCCACCGACAGATGAATGGATAAAGAAGTTGTGAATACAAGTTGTATATATGTTCCACATATACACAATGGAATATTACTCAGCCATAAAAAGGAACACATTTGAGTCAGTTCTAATGAGGTAGATGAACCTAGAGCCTATTATACAGTAAAGTAAATCAGAAAGAGAAAGATAAGTATCATATACTAATGTATGTACATGGAATCTAGAAAGATGGTACTGAAGAATTTATTTGCAGGGATTAATGGAGAAACAGACATAGAGAATAGACTTATGGACACAGAGAGAGGGAAGGAGAGGGTGAGATGTATGGAGAGAGTAACATGAAAACTTGTATTACCATATGTAAAATAGATAGCCAATGGGATTTTCTGTATGTCTCAGGGAATTGAAACAGGGGCTCTGTATCAACCTAGGGAGGTAGGATGGGGAGGGACATGGGAGGGAGGTTCAAGAAGAGGAGACATAAATATACCTATGGCTGATTCATGTTCAGTTTTGACAGAAAACAAAATTCTGTAAAGCAATTATCCTTCAATTTAAAAAATAAATAAGAAAATTGAAGTGCCTAGTAGTCCAGCCTTAGAATGATGTCACATTAAAAAAAAAATCACTTATTTTTTTCACATTATTTTAAGAAGTGTTTCTAAAGAGCAAAAGGGAAAAATTCCATATATGGCATATCATCATATTTCCTCAGTGGCACTAGTGGTAAAGAACCCACCTGCCAATGCAAGAGATACTTGAGACAAGCACTCGATCTGAGTTGGGAAGATCCCCTGGAGGAGGCTATGGCAACCCACTCCAGTATTCTTGCCTGGAGAATCCCATGGACAGAGGAGCCTGATGGGCTACAGTCCATGGGGTCACAAAAAGAAGGACAAGATAGAAGCAATTAGCATGCAGGCACATCTCTTAACTTTTTCTTTCCCCTTCTCTATCACATGAAAAGCAGTTGTTTGGAAAGTTTGGAAAGGAAAAGGAGACTGTCATAGTCTCTCTAAACCTTGATTCATTGACTCAGGAAAAACTTGCATCCCAGGTGGCACAGTGGTAAAGACTTCGCCTGCCCATGCAGAAGATATGAGTTCGATCCCTGGGTCAGGAAGATTCCCTGGAGAAGGAAATGGCAACTCACTCCAGTATTCCTGCCTGGAAAATTCCATGGACAGGAGCCTGGCATGCTACAGTCCATGAGGTTACAAAAAGTTGGACACAAGTGAGCACACACACAAGAGGAAAAATAGTCCATGGCAGAGGAGAAGATTTTTATCTTCCCAGCTACCTCCCACATTGTTTTCTAGCAGCAGTTTCATCACTTGGTTTCTTTTTCAGCTACTTAGGCAGCAACCCCATGTCCAAGGAGCAGTGGCTGCACAGATGCAGGAGGGCCAAGAGGAGCTACTCCATGTTCAAGGTCAGAAGGGGCGGTGGTTAGGAGATACCCCTTGTCCAAGGTAAGGAGCAGCGGCTGCGCTTTGTTGGAGCAGCCGTGACGAGATACCCCATGCCCAAGGTAAGAGAAACCCAAGTAAGACGGTAGGTGTTGTGAGAGGTCATCAGAGGGCAGACACACTGAAACCATAATCACAGAAAACTAGTCAATCTAATCACACTAGGACCACAGCCTTGTCTAACTCAATGAACCTAAGCCATGCCCTTGGGGCCACCCAAGACAGGGGGTCATGGTGGACAGGTCTGACAGAATGTGGTCCACTGGAGAAGGGAATGGCAAACCACATCAGTATTCTTTCCTTGAGAACCCCATGAACAGTATGAAAAGGCAACATGATAGGACACTGAAAGAGGAACTCCCCAGGTCAGCAGGTGCCCAATATTCTACTGGAGATCAGTGGAGAAATAACTCCAGAAAGAATGAAGGGATGGAGCCAAAGCAAAAACAATAGCCAGGTGTGGATGTGACTGGTGATAGAAGCAAGGTCCGATGCTGTAAAGAGCAATATTGCATAGGAACCTGGAATGTTAGGTCCATGAATCAAGGCAAATTGGAAGTGGTCAAACAAGAAGTGGCAAGAGTAAATGTCGAAATTCTAGGAATCAGCAAACTAAGATGGACTGGAATGGGTGAATTTAACTCAGATGACCATTATATCTACTACTGTGGGTGGGCAGGAATCCCTGAGAAGAAATGGAGTAGCCATGTTGGTCAACAAAAGAGTCAGAAATGCACTACTTGGATGCAATCTCAAAAACGACAGAATGATCTGTTCGTTTCCAAGGCAAACCATTCAATATCACAGTAATCCAAGTCTATGCCCCAACCAGTAATGCTGAAGAAGCTGAAGTTGAATGGTTCTATGAAGACCTACAAGACCTTTTAGAACTAACACCCCAAAAAGATGTCCTTTTCATTATAGGGAACTGGAATGCAAAAGTAGGAAGTCAAGAAACACCTGGAGAAACAGGCAAATTTGGCCTTGGAGTACAGAATGAAGCAGGGCAAAGGCTAATAGAATTCTGCCAAAAGAACGCACTGTTCATAGGAAACACCCTCTTCCAACAACACAAGAGAAGACTCTACACATGGACATCACCAGATGGTTGACACCGAAATCAGATTGATTATATTCTTTGCAGCCAAAGATGGAGAAGCTCTATAGTCAGCAAAAACAAGACTGGGAGCTGACTGTGGCTCAGATTATGAACTCCTTATTGCCACATTCAGACTTAAATTGAAGAAAGTAGAGTAAACCACTAGACCATTCAGGTATGACCTAAATCAAATCCTTTATGATTATACAGTGGCAGTGAGAAATAGATTTAAGGGACTAGATCTGATAGATAGAGTGCCTGATGAACTATGGACTGAGGTTCGTGACATTATACAGGAGACAGGGATCAAGACCATCCCCATGGAAAAGAAATACAAAAAAGCAAAAGGGCTGTCTGGGGAGGCCTTACAAATAGCTGTGATAAGAAGAGAAGTGAAAAGCAAAGGAGAAAAGGAAAGATAAACATCTGAATGCAGAATTCCAGAGAATAGCAAGGAAAGATAAGAAAGCATTCCTCAGTGATCAATGCAAAGAAAAAGAGGAAAACAACGGAATGGGAAAGACTAGAGATCTCTTCAAGAAAATTAGAGATACCAAGGGAACATTTTATGCAAAGATGGGCTCGATAAACGACAGAAATGGTATGGACCTAACAGAAGCAGAAGATATTAAGAAGAGGTGGCAAGAATACACAGAAGAACTATACAAAAAAGATCTTCATGACCCAGATAATCATGATGGTGTGATCACTCACCTAGAGCCAGACATCCTGGAATGTGAAGTCAAGTGAGCCTTAGAAAGCATTACTACGAACAAAGCTAGTGGAGGTGATGGAATTCCAGCTGAGCTATTTCAAATCCTGAAAGATGATGCTGTGAAAGTGGTGCACTCAATATGCCAGCAAATTTGGAAAACTCAGCAGTGGCCACAGGACTGGAAAAGGTCAGTTTTCATTCCAATCCCAAAGAAAGGCAATACCAAAGAATGCTCAAACTACCACACAATTGCACTCATCTCACATGCTAGCAAAGTAATGTTCAAAATTCTCCAAGCTAGGCTTCAGCAATATGTGAACCATGAAATTCCAGATGTTTAAGCCAGTTTTAGAAAAGGCAGAGGAACCAGAGATCAAATTGCCAACATCCACTGGATCATGGAAAAAGCAAGAGAGTTCCAGAAAAGCATCTATTTCTGCTTTATTGACTATGCCAAAGCCTTTGACTGTGTGGATCACAATAAACTGTGGAAAATTCTGAAAGAGATGGGAATACCAGACCACCTGATCTGCCTCTTGAGAAACCTGTATGCAGGTCAGGAAGCAACACTTAGAACTGGACATGGAACAACAGACTGGTTGCAAATAGGAAAAGGAGTGCATCAAGGCTGTATATTGTCACCCTGCTTATTTAACTTACATGCAGAGTACATCATGAGAAACGCTGGGCTGGGAAGCACAGACTGGAATCAAGATTGCTAGGAGAAATATCAATAACCTCAGATATGCAGATGACACCACCCTTATGGCAGAAAGTGAAGAGGAACTCAAAAGCCTCTTGATGAAAGTGAAAGAGGAGAGTGAAAAAGTTGGCTTAAAGCTCAACATTCAGAAAACAAAGATCATGGCATCTGGTCCCATCACTTCATGGGAAATAGAAGGGGAAACAGTGGAAACAGTGTCAGACTTTATTTTGGGGGGCTCCAAAATCACTGCAGATGGTGATTGCAGCCATGAAATTAAAAGACGCTTACTCCTTGGAAGGAAAGTTATGATCAACCTAGATAGCATATTTAAAAGCAGAGACATTCCTTTGCCATCAAAGTTCCATCTAGTCAAGGCTATGGTTTTTGCAGTAGTCATGTATGGATGTGAGAGTTGGACTGTGAAGAAAGCTGAGCGCTGAAGAATTGATGCTTTTGAACTGTGGCGTTGGAGAAGACTCTTGAGAGTCCCTTGGACTGCAAGGAGATCCATCCAGTCCATTCTAAAGGAGATCAGTCCTGAGTATTCTTTAGAAGGACTGATGCTGAAGCTGAAACTCCAATACTTTGGCTACCTCATGTGAAGAGTTGACTCATTGGTAAAGATTTTGATGCTGGGAGGGATTGGGGGCAGGAGGAGAAGGGGATGACAGAGGATGAGATGGCTGGATGGCATCACTGGCTCGATGGACGTGAGTCTGAGTGAACTCTGGGAGTTGGTGATGAACAGGGAGGCCTGGCCTGTTGCAATTCATGGGGTCGCAAGGAGTCGGACGCAACTGAGCGACTGAACTGAACCGAACTGAGGCAGCCAGATTCCATGCCCTGAGGCATAATGTTTTATCTTAGGCTGTTAGTTGGGAAGATTCCCTGAAGAAGGGAATGGCTATCCACTCCAGCATTCTTTCCTGGAGAATTCTGTGGACAGAGGAGCCTGGTGGGCTACAGTCCAAGGGGTCACAAAGAGTCAGACACAACTGAAGAGATTTAACAGCAGCAGAGTACATGTAGCCGAAAGAGAGAAATTCCAGGTATGCAGCTAGTTAGCCTGGTAATGGGGTGGCATCCTTGATTTTCCTAAGGCAAGTGACTGGTTGACTTCAGGTGGGTGCTGAGGTGGTTGGTCAACCATAGGAGAACAAGCTGCCATGAGTCCAGGAAGTGAGTAGTGTCAAGGGACTTTGAGAAGGATCATGCAGTTTGCAATACAACAGATCTGCCATAACTGCAGACGCAGAGGATATTCCTAAGTCCTTCCAGTTATTCCTTCATGTTCACTGCCAAACTGGTCTTTTAGGTAACTTCTGCCTCAAACTTTTTACTTTTCTGGGTATAATAGATATAAAATATTGAGGAGGTGATAAGTGTACAAGATAGTGATTCACAATTTTTAAAGATTATATTTCATTGTAGTTATTATAAAACATTAGCTATATTTCCTGTGCCATATGATATATTCTTGTGCCTTATTTATTTTACATATAGTAGTTTGTACCTCTTGGTCCCCTAGCTCTTTCTTGCCCCTCTCCTTTTCTTTCCCCACTTGTAACCATTAGTCTGTTCTCTATATCTGTAAGTCGACTTTTCTGTTATATTCGCTGATTTGCGGCATCATTTAGATTCCACCTAGAAGTGCTGTCGGAGTATTTGTCTTTCATGTCTTTCAGGGCATTACTTAGCATAATGCCCTCTAAGTCCATCCACGTTGTTGCAAATGGTGAAAGTTCATCTTTTTTATGGCTTAATAGTATTTCATTATATATATACACACACATAGACATACAGAATGCATCTTTATCCATTCATCTGTTGATGGACACTTAGGTTGCTCCCATATCTTGGAAATTTTAAATAGAGCTGCTTGAGTATTTTGGTGCATGAGTCTTTTCAAATTCATATTTTTTTCAGATATATACTCAGGAGTAGAATTATATTACCCCAGGAGGGTATGTGACACCAGGATGGTCATATAATTCTACTTTTAGTGTTTTGAGAAACTTCCATACTGTTTCACAGTGAAAAAGTGTTAGTCACTCAGTCATGTCCGACCCTTTGCCTACCCCACTGACTGCAGTGTACCAAGCTCCTCTGTCCATGGAATTCTCCAGGCAAGAATACTGGAGTGGGTAGCCATTCCCTTCTCCAGGGATCTTCCCCATCTAGGGATTGAACCCAGGTCTCCTGCCTTGCAGGCAGATTCTTTACAGTGACTGCATCAATTTGGTGATACATTCCCACCAACAGTGTAGGAAGGTTTCCTTTTCTACACATTATTGCCAGCATTTGTTATTTGTATTCTTTTTGATGATAGCCATTTTCCAGGTGTGCGGTAATATCTCATGGTTTTGATTTAAATTTCCCAATAATTAGCATCTTTTCACATGCCTCTTGGCCATCTACATTTACTCTGGTAAAATGTCTGTTCAGTTCTTCTGCTCATTTTTTAATCAGGTCTTTTTTATTTTGATGTTGAGTTGTACGAGCTGTTTTTATAATTTAGATATTAACCTCATAAGGGTCATATCATAAGCAAATATTTTCTTCTATTCAGTAGGTTGTCATTTTGTTGATGATTTTCCTTTGCTGTGGAAAAGCTTTTAAGTTTAATTAGGTCCCACTTAGAGTTGGGGCTGTGCCTCCATTTTGTCAGTAATGCCTAACGTGGCTCCCGACACCACTTGTTTATTTTTGCTTTTATTTCCTTTGCTTTAGCAGATAGAGCACCTCCCAGGGCTGAAAGGAGACTTCCAAAGTGAGGTTTCTAACTTACTGTGACCCATCCAAGATACTACTCATGATTGTCTTTTGTTTTCCTCCACCTCCTACACTGTCTGGCCTAGGAGAATAAGAGGATGGTGAGATCCTGCATAAAAACACTGTGATTCCGGGTATTAGCTAGCCTGAGGAACCAGCAGGGATGCTGCAGTGGAAAGAGGCCTCTAGAGTCTGATCCAGGATCAGTATCAGCTTTGCTTCTTACTAAGTGATCTTAGATAATTTATTTACCCTGTCAGTATCTCGGTTTTATTACTCAGCAAACAAAGCATCAGATTTTCCCTCCAACATCTGTCAAAGGGAGAGCAAAGGACAAGATGATTTTTGTATTATTTGGACCAAGATGCCTTGTGCTTACCCTAGCCTGGGTTCCCTAGAAGCAGAGCTAGCGAGGACTCTCATGAAAGTGACAGTGAGAGAATGTCCAGAGGAAGAACCTGTATGGAAGGCAAGGGAAGCAGGATAGAGCAGGAGAAGTTCACAGATGTGATTTCAACTCAAGTCACATATCAGCCTTTGTTCTGTGAAGAGTACTGGAGCATGAGTGGATAACAGAATTGTCCCACATTGAGGGGTGTTCCTAGTTCCACCTCTTGGTTCCCAGATCCATGCATTCTACTAGTGGGAACCCAGCAGCGTGTAGTAGATATTGGTTGGTAACATGTCCTGAAGGATAGTGGACTCACTTGCTGGTATCTCGAGCTGGCACTTCAGCTACATCTTCAAGTGTTTTTTTCATTACTCTACCAGGCCAGTAACTTCTCAGTGGTGTATTGTGTGGTGTGATCATTGAGTCTACATGCATGGATATGTACACATGTAGATCTGAGCCTCACTCCTGGAGCCAAATGCCTTAGGTCGGGTTTCCTAAGCACAGGGACTCTTGTGTAGATGGTTGTTGAGGAAGGACTTTCCAGAGAGATTTTTAAGGACCTGAGGGAGTCATTACTCTACCAGGCCAGCAACTTCTCAGTGGTGTATTATGTGGTGTGATCATTGAGTCTACATGCATGGATATGTACACATGTAGATCTGAGCCTCACTCCTGGAGCCAAATGCCTTAGGTCAGGTTTCCTAAGCACAGGGATTCTTGTGTAGATGGTTGTTGAGGAAGGACTTTCCAGAGAGATTTTTAAGGAGGTGAGGGAGAAGATTAGGGCAGGCAAAGGAGGTAAGCAGAGAGATGGCTTCAGTTGAAGCCTATTTCAGCATGATCTCTAGCGAAGCTCTGGAACTGAATGGCTGCATAAGATTCCCTACCCTGAGGTGAGGGATCTGTGCTTTTGAATCCCAGTATTGCTCAGTCATTGGTCTTGAGCCACCCCTGTGGACAGCATTTCCAGAGGAGGTGGTCCCACTAGCTGAGAACAACTTCCTAGAGAAATGTCCATCTATGAGCTCTTAGCATCCCACACTCACATAAGCTGGGTGGGACCCCAACAGTTGACTCTACCATATCTTGTAACTGTCTATGAAAGGCTTGGATTAACTTGAAAATTGTCACCATCACTAAGCTTGATGTTACCCCATCCAAACATCCAAATCTGGAAAATCTAGCCAACTGTCAGATTCTAGTATTTCTATTCTTTCACTGCAACTTCTGTCCACTGAGTCAATGTATTTGTTGGATCTTGACTATAGCAGACATCATGCTATGCTTTGCATGTATGGAAATGTCAGAAAATCTTGCTATTATAAGGACTCTATTCCCAGCATTTTATAGACAGCATTAGCTAAGATTTTACACAGCAACTCAAGTCTCATAGTCTACTGTAGTCACAAAACCATTCATTGGAACAGGGCATTAAATGTTATAGCCACCAGATGTTTCCATATCCCTGCCTATGATGTCTGTCTCTATCAGCTTCCTATTCTGATCATTCTGGATTATCTGACTTTTCTTCTGAGGCTGACACTGCTGATGAAATCAGCCCAAGTAGTCATCAGAGCAGCTTACATTTTGGGGCACTTTAAACATGCTAAGTATAATATTTAAAATGAAAAACAGTTTTCATCTGTTCTAGAAACTACCATACAATAAAGCTTCTCCAAAAGTTGTCTACTTCAAATACGTGAGGGTACTTTTTACAATGCAGGGTTTTGAAGCCCTTGCTTCAGTATTACTTAATAGAATCTGTAGGGTTGAGAGGGCTTCCCTGGTGGCTCAGACTGTAAAGCACCTACCTGCAATGAGAGAGAACTGGGTTCAGTCCCTGGGTTGGAAATATCCCCTGGAGGAGGGCATGACAACCCACTCCAGTCTTCTTGCCTGGGGAATCCCCATGGACAGAGGAACCAGGTGGGCTACAGGACGCAGAGTCTGAAAGAACTGAGTGACTGAGCACAGCACAGCACGTGGGGTTGAGAACTCTGCACGTTTAATCACTCCCTGAAATTCTGTACCCTAGAGTAACTTACTAGAAAGTAATTTATACTTTCCTTTTAGTGACATGACAAAGAATAAATGCAAGTGATTTATTTGGAAGGTACGGGGAGGGGCAGAGGGATGAAGTGATCCAGGGGATACAGTCAACAGTGGATGTTTTAAGCTAGTTATTACTGTGGGTGGCTGAGATCTCAGAAATGGTAGCACACATCTCTCAGGATTAATCAAGAATGGCAGAGAGTGGGAATATAAATACCCCAGCTCCCTTACCTCTCAGTTGGGTAAGGCCTGCTTCTGGCTTAGTGGTCCGTCCCTAGTATGTCCAGCCTGCCATATATGTCCCTGCAGAGCATTCATCTGACAATAGTTGAGATGCAGATACTAGAAGCTGCAAGCTGGTTGGAACACAATAATTCAGTAAATTCTGAGGGATAATAATGTCTGCCTCCCTTTCTTCCCATTTTATTCCAGAGACAATGCCAGTGCTTCTGGACTGACTGTATTTATACTTATGAGTATCATATGGACAGTAAAATCTAGTTTAAAGGGGGATGAGATCAAGAGGACTTGTCTTGAAGTAGTCTTGGCATAGCAAGCAACCTGTCTTGTTTTAGGTGGTATGCTTCTTCAGTAAGGCCTGAGGGCAGGAGGACTCTGAGAAGGTTGTAGGGGGTAAAACCTACCCCCACCACCTTGAAGCTATGGCTGTATTCCTGGTGCCTATAGACAGGATTCTTGAAGTTCCTTCCTTATGATCATACATGTAAGTGGTAAAGTCAGGATGCAAACACAAATCCATCTGATATGAAAACCCATAGCACAATTACTGTTTATGAAATATTATACCCTAGAGCTGTGGTTCTCATCCATGGTAGGGGTGGTAACTATGCTCCCCAGGGGACACTTGGTAAGGGTTGGAGGTATTTTGGGTTATCACAACTTGGAGGGATGTTGCTGGCATTTGTTGGGGCTGTTCTGTGCATTATAGGATGTTTACCTCTACCCCAGATAATTCTTTGGTGAGTAAAGTGTCCATGGTATGAGGTCAAGAAAGTCTTCTCTAAAGGTTAAGGTCATGGGTATTGGCTCTATTACTTATTAGCAAGGCTATTTAAGTAGCCCCAAGTCCATAGCCCAAATTAGTCCCCCAAAAGTTAACATTTGTAAAGCATCGAGTTGTCTTTCAGCTCACTTGAGTAGTCAAGTCAACCTCTCGTGAGGGAAGGGGTACTCAACTAAGATACTTTGTCACCGTTAACACTTTGACAAATTTAGATGTAAGGCAAGAGTGGCAGCAGAAAGAAGAGAATATATATTTTGAACACTTTGCATTTCAAGTTCACTTGACCATGCCTTGATGTCAGTGCTTAGCAAGAAGGTGATATATTAGGAAAGGCAGTTGCATCTCAACAGTGTTGCCACCTCCCCATCTCACAGGATTTGTTGGAGTCCAGCAAGCCTCTGGAAACTTTTCACCATTAATTGCCATAGCACAGCCTAGAAAGGACATGACAATCTCCCCAAAATAAAAAGCCATGGATTTTGTTAAGTCATCACCAACTGTTTTGTATTTTATCAGCCTAAACACCCAAAAGTCTTTTCAACAGATGGATTACATCAGATTCTGTAAACATTGTAATTGTTTGGCAGGGTTACTGCTTACACTGAAAAATGTAATTTGCAATGATACACACAAACGACATATATTCCCCCAATGCACAGAGCAACACAGTTTACGCTGTAAATGAGGTCCCATCATATGCCTTCTGCACAGTGCTCATTAGCTCATCAAATCCAGAATTAAATAGCAATTATCTCCAATGTCTCAGACTGCTGTTTCTGCCATTTTGCTGTTTCATGGGAGCTTAAGAAATGAAATAAAGCACATCCCCTGTCCCTTTCTTCCCTGCATATTCAGAGACCCTGGAAAGCAGCCAAGTGACACAGTGCTATAATGAAATCAGCCCTTTTGGTAAAATATCTGTTCTGCCCACACCTAATTAAGAGATAAGCATCCTGTAGTTTAGGCAGTTTCACAGTCATTGCCCAAGGAAATTTACAAAGATGCTAGTCTAGCTTACAAGGAACTTTTCTCAGATGATTGTTCTGGGAACGAATCAGAGGGCTTAGGAAAAGAATCTTAACTTACATAATTTCAGCCACCTCCCATTTTTATAGAGTATTTTATTGATAAAATCAAGAAGGGAAGAAATTGCAAGGAAATCAGTCTCAGGCACATTGCCAGTAGGAGGAAGACAGGCAAACCCAGACCTGTGGAAAGTTCAAGGCTCATGGAAGAGTCCTCCAGTTGAGACTTCATAACAGTGGGTTTATCATGTTGATAATTGAAGGCTTCCTCTCTGCCAGGCACTAGGCTAAACTTGTCATTCCTAGATTGAGGCCTAAATGATTTTAAAATGAGGGCATTAAAGCTTTGAATCCAGCTCTGACTGGGCAATTTATCAAACTTAAGTTTAGAAATGTGAACAACCTGTCTCAGTACAGGTTCAGTGGCTCAAACTTTGTCAAGACTATTTTTGACAAATCTTCAAAGAGATCACTAAAGCTTTAGATCACTAATATTTCTAAAGCTCACGTAGCCCACTAGGAAGAAATCGTTTTCTTTTCCCTGAATGCTCAGAATAGAGGAATGGAGAAGAGGTGCAGTCTGGGAGGAAAACAAAGTATGTTAGTTAAAAATAAAGTCATCTTGAAATATTTTCTTAAAAACATTCTCTCTCCAATTCTGAAAGAGTACACTGCCAAACTTTGTCTTAACATGACAGTGATTACTTTGGACTGAATTTATGCTTTGTGCTTTTGTTTGTTTGTTTTTTACTTTAAACCTTAGAATTGGGTATTTTTATAAACAGATAACACTCAAGAAAGTGTGTGTAGTGGCTGCAACTTTCTTTGGATGAGCAAAAAGTATTCTGCAACATTTTAGTAACTTATAACGTGTTCAAAAATTGTACATGTGCCAAAGTTGTAAGTCACAGGTCAGTGAATTAAAGCAACATAAAAATCTTTGATAGATGAAGATATCAGCAGGCCAGGAGATCCTTTCATGCCTCCTATTAGATCACTACCTATTTGTTTCACCTCATAACCACTCTCCTGATTTCTAGACTATTGAGTGCTGCCGAAGTCTCAGTTTTGTGTAGACAGCATTTTCTGCTCAGCGTTGCTTAATTGATTCGTGTTTCATGTAACTACAGTGCACTCATTTTCACTATTGTATAGCATTCCACATAAAAATTCAAGATACTCAGTTAAATTTGAATTTCAAAAAAAGTCCAAGTGTTTTAATATGTACATATACTATTGTGCATGTTAAAATATGTTTAACTTTAAATTTCAAGCAACTAAAAAATGTAAATGTTCATCCTTATTTTATCTGGCAATCCTAATTTTACAATACACATTTTTTTTCTAATGCTCTACTTTTGAAGTGTTTTAGCTTTTAGCAACTATGTATGTTGCTAAGAGCATTCTTATATATGTCTTTTAAGATTTTAAAGCAAGTTCTTCCTTTTTAAATACATGAGTATATGCTTTTAATAAAAATGTGATCAAATTGTGATATCAAACTTTTGCGTACTCTGAATGTTAAATATTTTTGTTGGAGGGGTAGTATTCCTTCAGGCTGCTGGAAATTAAGTTTTAGTAAAAATATGGTTTGTTCTGTCGGTTACTTATATACTCAATTGCAGTTCTAGAGAAATACTCTGCAGAGTTTAAAGAACAGTAGAGAAAAATGAAAAGGTAGCTGTGGAACAGCAAAATAGAATCAATCTGAGATTTGCCTTAAGATCATTTCTCAGTTTAGTTCAGTTGCTCAGTTGTGTCCGACTCTTTGTCACCCCATGGACTACAGCGTGCCAGGCTTCCCTATCCATCACCAACTCCAAGAGCTTGCTCAAACTCATGTCCATTAAGTCAGTGATGCCATCCAACCATCTCATCCTCTGTTGTTGCCTTCTCTTCCCACCTTCAATCTTTCCCAGCATCAGGGTCTTTTCTAATGGTCAGTTCTTTGGATCAGGTGGCCAAAGTATTGGAGTTTCAGCTTCAGTCCTTCCAATGACTATTCAGGACTGATTTCCTCTAGGATTGACTGGTTGGATCTCCTTGCAGTTCAAGGGACTCTCAAGAGTCTTCTGCAACACCACAGTTCAACAGCATCAATTCTTCAGCGCTCAACTTTCTTTATGGTCCAACTCTCACATCCATACATGACTACTGGAAAAACCATAGCTTTGACTAGATAGACCTTTGTCAGCAAAGTAATGTTAGAGAACATAAACTAACATCATTGGCGGTATATTCCCAAGGAAGTAGGGATGGAGAGCAAGAAGCAGGGGAGAGAGAAGGAAAAGAATCAAAAGTTGGGCAGTACTGAGCTGGCCAAGGCTTCTCAAGGAAACTTTGCAGCAAGTGGCTTAAATCACAGGAGAGGTCCCTTGAGACACCAGATCCACTGAATCTGGTTGAGGAGTTGTGTGTGAGGAGTACAAGTTGTTCTTTCACCTTTTCTAAGATGTAGGATCTCACAATAAAATATTAGGTAAAATTATGTGAAAGCAAAGAAAATCAATAGAGGGTAGTTTTCTTAGTTGTATGATTATTCATATGGCCACAGTTGGTTTTGTTGAAAAGACTATTCGTTACTGTGTGGTGCTTCTGTCAAAACTCTAATTGCAATTACGTATGGGCCTAAATCTAGGACCTCTGGTTTCATCGACCTATTTTTGTTGATCTTTATGATAGTGTTTCCCTTCTCCAGGGGATCTTCCCAACCCTGGGATCGAACCCACCCCACAGTGAGGGTGGATTTTTTACCAACTAAGCCACAAGGGAAGCCCAAGATTACTGGAGTGAGTAGCCTATCCTTTCTCCAAGCAGATCTTCCAGACCCGGGAATCCAGCCTGGCTCTCCTGCATTGCAGGTGGATTCTTTATCAACTGAGCTATCAGGAAAGCCCAAAAATCTTCCCTGGTGGTACAGATGGTAGAGAGTCTGCCTGAAGAACTGAAGACCCAGATTCAATCCCTGGGTCGGGAAGATCCCCTAGAGAAGGAAATGGAAACCCACTCCAGTATTCTTACCTGGAAAATCTCAAGGATGGAGGAGCCTGGCAGGCTACAGTCCATGGGGTCGCAAAGAGTTGGACGCAACCCAACGACTTCACTTCATGCTAATGTTTGAGTCCTCAGCTTCACAATCATGGTAGCCATGAAAAATAGCAGCCTAGGATTGGTGGGGCAAAAGGGGCTTGATGCTCCCTGAAAAGCTCAGTTTCTAGTGAATTGTCAATTTTGGCAAGACCTGGACTTTGACCTGACCCAGAGCTTATTCTTTGCAAATAAGCTGCCTTTTGCCTAGGGCATTTGTCAAGAACAATTGGCAGCTATCATTTAATATCACATGGCCTGAGGTGGTAAAAACAGTGGGTGCAGATAAGCTGACCAACAAACTTAAAAGGGAAATTTATTCATTCAAATCTTCCCTGGTGGTGCAGACAGTAAAGAGTATGTCTGCAGTGCAGAAGACCTAGGTTTGATCCCTGGGTTAGGAAGATCCCATGGAGAAGGAAATGGCTACCATGCCAGTATTCTTGCCTGGAAAATTGCATGGACAGAGGAGACTGGCAGGCTATATATAGTCCATGGGGTTGCAAAAGACCTGGACACGATTGAGTGACTTTCACTTCACTTCACTTCAGCCTAACCAAGAGGATTGTTCAGTGGCCACACATGTAAAGTGATGGTTCTTCCATTTAACATGCATGGTAAACAAACAAACAAACAAACAAAAAAAACCCAGAGGAATTTAAACTGCAGAATCATGGACTTTATCCCAGATGCACTGACTGAGAATCTGAGAATTGAGTCCAGAAATCTGTGTCATCTTAACTGTTCAGAAGTCTGACTCTCTTCAATAGGACAAATATGGCACAGTGGTACAGATGGGGTATGTAAAGTATTTTTTTTAAATGGAACCATAAGTCTCCATTATGATTTCTTAGTCTATGAAATATGGGCAAAAGAATTTTGTTATAACAGAACTGATGAGAAAGATGAGGAAGAGTCAAATGATTTCTGCTCAGAATATAGTGAGGCACTTACATGGCTTGTGCAGACTGCTGGTAAATAGGTAGAGGATAAAGCTATATCAACCCCCAGACACACAAGACAATCAGGTAGGGAGTAATGTTTGAAATTATGGTAAAAATTACCATAGGGGAATGAATAGATTCCTGGCTGGCCATGTTAATCTGTTGCTCTGTAAAAAGCAATAAAATGCTCCCCTGAGATAGTAGTTACTGAAAATAACTACCTTTGAAGGCCTTGGTTCTTAGCATCAGGATCACCTGCATGTTCCATGTCTGACTTACCATTAAAGTTTATCATTTGAAACTAAGGACTAATCTGATATGAAGAGTTGATTTGTTGGAAAAGACCTTGTTGCTGGGAAAAATTGAAGGCAGAGGAGAAGGGGGCAACAGGATGAGATGCTTGGATGCCATTGCTGACTCAATGAGCAAACTCCAGGAGGTGGTGAATGTCAGGGAAGCCTGGCATGCTGCAGTCCATGGGGTCACAAAGAGTTGGACATGATTTAGTGACTGAACAACAACAATCTGATTAAGAGCTAGGGAGGCAGGTTAGGTTTGGCAGGCCTAGTCACTTGTTTTTAGTTGGTTTTATTTTTTTTTAATATAAATTAATTTTAATTGGAGGCTAATTACTTTACAATATTGTATTGGTTTTGCCTTACATCAACATGAATCCACCACTGGTGTACATGTGTTTCCCATCCTGAATCCCTCTCCTACCTCCTTCCCCATACTATCCCTCTGGGTCATCCCAGTGCACAAGCCCTGAGCATCTTGTATCATGCATCAAACCTGGACTGGCGATTCATTTCACATATGATATTATACATGTTTCAGTGCCATTCTCCCAAGTCATCCCACCCTTACCCTCTCCCACAGAGTCCAAAAGACTGTTATATACATCTATGTCTCTTTTGCTGTCTCACACACAGGGTTATCATTACCATCTTTCTAAATTCCATATATATGCATTAGTATACTGTATTGCTGGGAGAAATATCAATAACCTCAGATATGCAGATGACACCACCCTTATGGCAGAAGGTGAAGAGGAACTAAAAAGCCTCTTGATGAAAGTGAAAGAGGAGAGTGAAAAGTTGGTTTAAAGCTCAACATTCAGAAAACGAAGCTCAACATTCATGGCATCTGGTCCCATCACTTCATGGGAAATAGATGGCGAAACAGTGGAAACAGTGGCAGACTATTTTTTGGGGCTCCAAAATCACTGCAGATGGTGACTGCAGCCATGAAATTAAAAGACGCTTACTCCTTGGAAGGAAAGTTGTGACCAACCTAGATAGCATATTCAAAAGCAGAGACATTACTTTGCCAACAAAGATCCATCTAGTCAAGGCTATGGTTTTTCCAGTGGTCATGTATGGATGTGAGAGTTGGACTGTGAAGAAAGCTGAGTGACGAAGAGTTGATGCTTTTGAACTGTGGTATTAGAGAAGACTCTTGCGAGTCTCTTGGACTGCAAGGAGATCCAACCAATCCATTCTGAAGGAGATCAGCCCTGGGATTTCTTTGGAAGGAATGATGCTAAAGCTGAAACTCTAGTACTTTGGCCACCTCATGCGAAGAGTTGACTCATTGAAAAAACTCTGATGCTGGGAGGGATTGGGGGCAGGAGGAGAAGGGGATGACAGAGGATGGGATGGCTTGATGGCATCACTGACTTGATGGACGTGAGTCTGAGTGAACTCTGAGAGTTAGTGATGGACAGGGAGGCCTGGCGTGCTACGATTCATGGGGTCGCAAAGAGTCAGACACGACTGAGCAACTGAACTGAACTGAACTGATACTGTATTGGTGTTTTTCTTTCTGGTTTACTTCACTCTGTATAATAGGCTCCAGTTTCATCTACCTCATTAGAACTGATTCAAATGTATTCTTTTTAATGGCTGAGTAATACTCCATTGTGTATATGTACCACAGCTTTCTTATCCATTCGTCTGCTGATGGACATCTAGGTTGCTTCCATGTCCTGGCTATTATAAACAGTGCTGCGATGAACATTGGGGTACATGTGTCTCTTTCAATTCTGGTTTCCTCAGTGTGTATGCCCAGCAGTGGGATTTCTGGGTCATAAGGCAGTTCTATTTCCAGTTTTTTAAGGAATCTCCACACTGTTCTCCATAGTGGCTGTACTAGTTTGCATTCCCACCAACAGTGTAAGAGGGTTCCCTTTTCTCCACACCCTCTCCAGCATTTATTGCTTGTAGACTTTTGGATCACAGCCATTCTGACTGGTGTGAAATGGTACCTCATTGTGGTTTTGATTTGCATTTCTCTGATAATGAGTGATGTTGAGCATCTTTTCATGTGTTTGTTAGCCATCTGTGTGTCTTCTTTGGAGAAATGTCTATTTAGTTCTTTGGCCCATTTTTTGACTGGGTCATTTATTTTTCTGGAATTGAGTTGTTTAGTTGGTTTTAAACTCTCACTAGCTCCCTTATAGATAGGCACTATTACTCTACTGACCTAAAGTTGTTTTCAGGAACTTGGAGCTAGATCTTGCTCAGTTCAGACCTGTTGAGAACACCAACCATTCAGCTGGGCCCATGTGTCTGACGAATGACCTTTTGATGTCAGAGGCTGAAAACTCCACTTTCATAACTCCAGTTCAGAAAGTGGTGGCCTTAGCATTTCTATGAAGAGCCACAAAGTTGTACTATGCTTCCAGAGCCCACTGATTGCCTGGCTTTTCCTTCCTGCAGTCACCTTTCCCATGCCTCAGACCCCCATGCCTCTATCTCATCAATATTCTCTGTATTTGGCTTGTCGTGTGTCCTGAAAATAAACCTTGTTTAATAACAGGTTTAGCAGGCTAGTCAACAGAAAACATCTGGACAGGACTTTTGTCTGTGGTTCATCAGTCCCTTGATGATACTGAGAGCCTGGTGACAAGTCCCAGAAGCCACAAGTGGGCATCACTTGTCCCAGGGACCATCCCTGAGATTTCCCCACTGCAGAGCCACTGACCTTTGGTGGATAGTTTTGCTTTACAGTCGAGAAATGGTCTCTGTGTTTAGAAGACTTCTCGTGGGTAAGTAACCTCATTAAAATGTGCCTGTGCCAAAACTATCTAATAATCTGGTTAAGATTGTACAGTAGAGCCCCACCTTCATGAGGTTTTAGTCAGGCTAGAGTCCAGACCCTTGTAGAGTCCCAAGGTTGGGATGATGGTAGAGGCCCACCCCCTGTGAGAGACACTATGAAAGCTGGGGGCTGCTGAGGCTTTCAAACCTGGGTCAGAGTAATGGAGTTTTAGACTCATTTACCTGTATTTTTCTATGTCTGATAGCCAATTCTTAAAAAATAAGACTACTTAAGGGCTCAGTTTCTTGGTGACTGTAGAAAAACTCCCTTAGGAATTTAAACTTATGAGGGTCTTTTGACTCTAAAGAAGCAGTATTCCGTCCAATCTCTTGGGATGTTCCCAAGTGACTGTGGAATTTATGGAAGTGTTGAGGCACCTGCCTGTGATATGAAACAACCTCATAGGAACTCATAGGGACTCACTTTTAAGAGAACAATCCTTCTGGGCCTTCATTATTCACAGAGAAGCAGTTGGCATCAACAGCTCCTCTGGGGCTTACTCCCCTGAACTCTGTTGGCGCTGGATAATTTCTGCAAATACTACCAAGACAGACCCTTACAAAGACTTTATTTGCTGAGACCATGTGGGAAAAAGCCCTGCAAAATGGGAAATGTTAATTCCATTCCCTCCTGTAGCCCTCTAGGTTGCATTTTCCAAAATTGGGTAACATTTAGCTATGAACCCATAAAAAGAAAAAAAGATGTTTTGGTAACACCCCTCTGGCCAGAATATTTTTTAAACTCTGGGAAAAACATGGCCTAAAAATGGGTCCTTAAATTACAGTTTTACAGTTAGATTTTGTAAATGGGAAAAAAATGGGATGAAACATCTTATGTTCAACTTTATTGTTCTTCTACTGGAATAGACCAGAGAACATGTAAGGTTATGGTTCAAGAAAGAAAGGCAAAAAAAAAAAAAAAAAGCCCCATTTTGCCCGATTCTAATGAAAAGCAGGATAACTTGCTGTTGATTCAGTTAAACCCTCCAACTGCTCCTCCTCTACTTTCATATGGTGGCCCCACTGTTTTCTGTCATCAACATGTGAGCCACAACCCCAGACTTGGGATCCCCAGTCCCTGAAGGGTCAAGAAATAGGAACAGTCTCCCTCTCACACTCATCCGGGTGCTCAGTTTGGCTCAGGAGTTATCTAAAATCATAAGCGATATCCATTAAGGCAAGTCCCAGTGGAAGTATGAACTCTGAGTCTGGACAGCTGATTGTTTTGGGTCCATTCCTCTTTTTCAAATTTGGATTTATTGAATGGAAAAAATATGCAAACTGATTGAGATGACCCAAAAAGAACAAATATCTTTTCTACCCACAGTTCAACATGGGCAGATGTTAGGAATTTTTAAAATTCTCTCCTTATTTCAGAAGAATGTAGAATGGTACTGGAAAAAAACTAGGAGGGAGACAGATTGGCTTCATGCAAATACCTCTGGCTACCTGGAGCAGACTGTGGCAGGCACAGCTATAACAAGGGGTTGTAATTGAGATGTGAATGATGGAGGTAGACAAAAACTTGAATATTTATGAGACTGCATTCTTGCAGGGCTATGAAACAGGTACCCCAAATAGAGAAACCCTATAAAATACAAAAGGAAAATAAAAACCAAAGGAGGAGACTTCAGAGTTTCTTGAAAGATTCTTTGAGGCCTATAGGGAACACACAGATATACATCCTGAGACAGAGAACTTCAAGATGATGTTCAATGATCTAAGGGCCCCCAAAACAGAGAGGGAGTTACAAAAGGGAGAAAGGGCTTTGGGGAAGCTGGTGCTGAAGCTCCAATACTTTGGCCACCTGATGCAAAGAGCGAACTCACTAGAAAAGACCCTGATGCTGGGAAAGATTGAGGGCCAGAGAAGAAGGGATGACAGAGAATGAGATGGTTGGATGGCGTCACTGACTCAATGGACATGCATTTGAGCAAACTTGGGGAGGTAGTGAAGGACAGGGAAGACTGGTGTGCTGCAGTCCATGGGGTCCCAGAGAGTCAGATACAACTTAGCAACTGAAAAACATCAACTGGTTGAAACTGCCTTTCAAGTTTTTGGTTCAGGAAAAAAGGAAGTCACAAAAGATGAAACAGCCTGCTCTGTTGGTGGCTGCCTTGACACAGGGCAATGTTGAACCAAACTAAGGTCCCCTACAAGGGACCCAGCAGTAGAAAGAATTTCCCAGGTTCCCAAATGGGACCCCACCAATGTGCAGACTGCAAACAGCATGACTGCTGGAAGAGTGTCATATCTTGAGTGAAGCTTCTAAAGAAGGCAAACTGTGGGGAAAACATCACATGCCTGAGCTGACTGTGAATGACAGTAACCAGGAATAATGGACCCAAGGGTTCCTTTAAGTTGTGCCGAATCTCTTAATATTTCCCTTGTAGAGCCCTGGTTTGACTATGAATGTGGAAAGTCAACTTTTTGGCTTTCTGATTCATATGAGGGCCACCTACTTGGTTCTAAATACCTGACTTTCTAAACTTTCTTCTGAGACTATGTTAGTAACTGAAGTGTCTGAAAAAAACCCTGAAAAACTATGAGAGCAGCCTTGTGCATTGCAAGCTCTGTTGCCCCAACCCCAAAATGAATACCTTCGGCACTTTGGGAAGAGATAATGTGGGGTATGAGTTTGGAAATATAGAGTGAAGGGAGGCTGGGCAGAGCAAAAAACAGCTACATCTATATGGGTCAGACTCAGTCCTTGGGCCAAGATTCCAAACTCAAACCCGGTACCCATTAAGGGAAGGGGCAGAGCACAGGATTCAACCTCTGCTAACAGCCTTGCCTTAGAATGAGTTAGTGCGCCCCTGCTGGTCTCCTGATAATACTTCAGTTTTTCTGATCCAGAAGCCAGACACAGATGAATACAGGTTCACATAGTTGTTGACAGCAATTAATTAAATTGTGGAAGCTATTCATCCAGTGGTCCTTAAATCAGGAAGTCTCTGAAAACTTTGAATCCCAGAAGTTTCTTGCTTTTAAATGGGAAGATCTAGATACAAGAGTTAAACAACAGTACTACTGGCCAGGACTTGCTCAAGGATTTGAAGGTACCTCCAGATATTTGAGAAAGTCTTGGCAAAGGACTTAAGGCACCTTTAACAAAATGAGGGATCTCTGCTCCATATGTGGATAATACTTTGATTGCCAATAAAACAAAGGACACCTCTGACCAGAATACAGTTTTGATTTTGAAACTTTTGGCTGAACAAGATGTAAGAAAAAGGGACACATCTCCCAGACCTCTGTTCTTGGGAGAGTTTGAAGCCTAAGCATTAAACAGAAAAAGTGGCTCCTTGACAGAAGGAAACTCTAGCCAGAATTGCAGTTGTCTCCTGGAAGTGAGAACTGCAGGGATTCTGGGAATGGCCAGGCTCTGCTGTATTCCAATCTCCAACTCTGGACTCAGCAAAAGCCCTTTATGGAGCTCTTAAAGGAGAGGACAATGAAACTCTAGACTGGGGAATGCCATGAGGAACTCCTAGTCAACGAAAAGGCTTTCCCAGTTATCAAAGCTATTTGCTTTATGCCTTCCAGATATCAGGAAGCCTTTGAGCTGTTTGTTCCTGAAAGTCAATGACTTTGTCTTGGAGTATTGACTAAATACCTGGGAAGCATAAAGAGACCTGTTGCCTGTATCTTAAAACAATTAGACATCGTTATCAAGGGACAACCAGTTTGCCTTCAAGCCATAATGGCTACTTGAAACCTCTTATAAGAAGTAAAAAAAAAAAAAAAAAAATTATACTGGGATAATATATCACTGTGTGTACTCACTGTACTTTACCTCTTAGACGCGAGGATATTGATCAATCTCAAGAGACTGGAAAATTACCAGGAAAATAACCCTAATGTTAGTCTTTGAAGGCAGTCTTAACTTTAAACACATCCATGCTGCTCCCCACTGGTAGCGAGTGAACCTGTACATGCTTATATTCACATAACTGAGTCTCTTCCAGCTGCCCCTCCATGAGGGACTTGCCATTGGAGTTTCCAGACCTTGAGATATTCACAGTTTCAAGTATCTTCATGGACCAAGGACAACACCAAACTGGGTGTTTGGTAATCTATCAACAGACACTGGAAACAGAAGCCCCCCACCAGTTATCTCTGTATAAAAGGCCCAACTTATAGCACTGACCAGAGCCCTCCATCTAGGTAAGGCTAAAAGTAACTATTTTCACTGATTCCAAGTACAGAATCAGTGGTCCATGACCATGGGGCATTTGAAATGAGAGGACTGTTAACTGCAGGAAAGATGGACCTTTAAACATGCAGAAGACACTAAACTTATTAGAAACTGTCATGTGGTCAAAATAGCTGGCCATTGTATATTGCCCACGGCACTCAAGATCAGAGTGATCATGTCAGAGAAAAACTGAACAGATCAGGCCAGGAAGCAAGTGACCAGGACCAAAACACATAGATCCCCATGCTGGCCCTGATTCCTGATGTGGATATGACAAGATGCTATCTGAAGTATTCTGAGGACTTAGGAAGGGCCAATGAATGGGGACTTGACTGGAGTTCTGACCATCCTTAGGACCACTGCTATAGGTACAGCACAGAAGGATGGGCTTGAAATGGACGAGTCCTTGTACCTGAACATCTTCTGGAGGATGTCATAAATCCTATACACCAGAGTAGCCACTATGGGAAGGATGCCACCCTCCACTGGATTCAGAAATTCAAAAGACTATTTAAAATACTGAAATGCATGGCACATGCTATAAACAATCCAGAAACTGGGCCACCTCAAGTAATCAGAGGAATTCAGACCTGAGGCACTGGACCTGGATAAAACTGGCTGATTGACTTACTGCAATATTAAGAACTTTTGGAAATTTTAGGCACATACTAGTACTTGTGGGCTGGACAAGGCAATGACACCCCACTCCAGTACTCTTGGCTGGAAAATCCCATGGGCGGAGGAGCCTGGTAGGCTGCAGTCCATGGGGTTGCCAAGAGTCGGACACGACTGAATGACTTCACTTTGACTTTTCACTTTCATGCATTGGAGAAGGAAATGGCAACCCACTCCAGTGTTCTTGCCTGGAGAATCCCAGGGACAGGGGAGCTTGGTGGGCTGCCATCTATGGGGTCACACAGAGTCAGACACGACTGAAGTGACTTAGCAGCAGCAGCAGTACTTGTGGGCAGTTTCACTGTTTGGGTAGAAGTTTTTCCTTACACCCAAAAGGAGAGCCTTTCCAAAAGGGCTTCCCAGGTTGTAAAATCCTTACTCAAAGAAATAATTCCTAGGTTCTCTGCTTTCAATGAGCATGGCCCCCAAAAGCAATCTCCAGTTGAGCCCCAGTGCAATGTTAAATGGGAGCACCTGTCTATGTACTGGAGTTGATTTAGGAGACCCACAGAGAGAACTGGAATCTTAAGGAACCAGGCAATGTCAGGTATGTACCATCATTGGGAGCTACTGTAACTGCTCTACATAATTTTGCTTCTAATAGGTTGATGTTTCCCACAGCTGCTCCTCTGTCCCACTTCTGTCCTGGAGACTGGGTTCTACTGAAATCATGGAAAAATGAACATCCCAGAAAATCAGGTCTATACTTGCTGGGCCAGAACTTGAGGCCCTACGAGAAACTCATTCTTCTATGAGTGAAGCCACGGATTCATCACACTCAAGTTGGCTTCACAAGGACCCTCAGTGACACCTTGTATCTACAGAAATGTCCCAGAGAACAGGACCCATGCTGTAATAGAACATAAGGACCATCATCATCCCAACCTTGGCTGGATCCTCCCTTAGTGAACCCTTCACAGGTCTCTAGTTACTATTCAGAAAACAGTCTCCTAAAGCAATAAATAACTCCCTTGTTTGACTACATGCTTTTCTTGACTACAAGCAGGTTCGACTACATGTTGAGCTAGAAATATGATTGCCCTTCTCTTTTTCATGCATCCTTGTTGCCTTTGACTCTTCCTGCTGCAAGCTTGGAAGGACAATTCAATGACTAGAATTTCCCAAGTGTTGGTGAAGGCAAGTAATCTTTCTCACTGTTGTTTATGTCATCAAAAACCACCTTCCTCATGTAATCTACTATCCCCCTTTTTTGTGCTTATAGCAAAAATTTTTGTGCATTGCTAAATTTACTTTGACATAAAAGCAAAAGCCTACAAGTGTAACCACTTGTTTGAACTGCTACTTCAAGGCTCTTTATCTTCTGTTTCTTGTTTATTCCTAACTGCTCCCCCAACACACCCTGCCCCTCAACACAGACTAGGATAATAAACTCTGGAAATAAAATGTAAACAAAAAACTATCAAAACCAGACTTTTTCTGATGGGAAAGCTAGGTTTTTTTTGTTTACTAAATGGCATTACTCACTTCTCTCTCCATTGTCCTTGTTCTTATTTTCTAGTCCAGGAACCGTACACCCCAACGCCAGGTTATAGGTTTTCTCAATTATGTCAAGGTTCCCAAATGGAGACTTGTTATATTTTTAAGGAGTGGGGCCACCTACTCCCCTCTCAAGCTGTAAACTATACTACTTTTCATGAGTAATAACTTGGAGTGATCACTAGCTTGAGCAAGTTCTAGACTGTCTCGCCAAGATTGAGACACTCAATTCCAAAACACGTCTGACATTTTCTGTGCCCCCTAAGGACACATCTTTATGGCACCAGTGATCAACTTTTGGCCTATACATGTTGGGATGATTACATAGTTGGGGGCACCTCCCTGCTAGGGTACTAAAGTCTTCCTTTTTTCATTCATGACTCCAATGAGACTCAGGATTTAACTAGTCATTCAAACTGTTCTCCAGAATAAGAAAGGCTACCTATTTACCTGGAGATCAAGGGGCTGACTTTTGGTACATGTTCTGTACAGTACTTTTACCATGGTTGGGAATCAGATCTCATAAGCAAGTGAGAGAGACTTTTCCCATTACCCTAGGCATTATAGCAAACGAAACTGCCTTAGCTCCTGCTACCCAATAGAAGGAAACATTTTTGTTAGACAGGTAGTCCTAGATGATCACAGAGCTCTAGATGACATCCTGGCTGAACAAGGTGGAGTTTGTGCTATTTCTAATACCTCCTGGTGTATAGACATTAATGTTTCTACCCTTTTAGAAAGTGAATTAGGTAAAATCAGGCCACCAGCTACTTGGCTACAAGTATCCCGAGAAATTCCAGGTCCAGACTAGTTTTTAGGGTGGAACTTCTAGATTCTCCAAGGGAAGATCTAATCTTCAGCCACTAATAAATTTGGGTTATCAATGTTTCTCAGCCTTTTAGTCTGATATTTGCTTATAAAATGTGCCCTTAGATGTTATACTGAATGAAGCAGGACAATTCTAACAATGTACAATATTAACCTGAAACCTGGGAACAGGACTATTTCCAGATAAATGCTAAACAGCTCCATTCCTCAAGCCTTTGTTAGGGCTATGCCCTTTGCCACCAAGATGTACTCAGAGGGGTCCTTTGTTTATTCCTCATTCTTGAGGGATTCAGGGAAAGACTGCTGCTGCTGCTAAGTTGCTTCAGTTGTGTCCAACTCTGTGCAGCCCCATAAATGGCAGCCCACCAGGCTCCCCTGTCCCTGGGATTCTCCAGGCAAGAACACTGGAGTGGGTAGAGAAAGACTAGAGCACACCAAAACCCAGGCTAACCTGATTAGGCCCACCAAAACTAACTGGCCTCTCTTGCTTTTAGCTGATTTTAAGCTAAACTCCCACTGGCTTCCTTATTGTAAGATCTCTAATATTTGGGTCATAGTAACACTTGCTCAAGAAAGGATTGAAACAGAGATCTAGTAGAAGCAGAAGAGATCGAGATGGAAAGGATACACAGAAGAACTGTACAAAAAGATTTTAATGAATCAGACAACCATGATGGTATGGTCAGTAATCCAGAGCCAGACATTCTGAATTGTGAAGTCAAGTGGGACTTAGGAATCACTGCTGTCAATGAAGCTAGTGGATGTGATAGAATTCCAGTAGAGCTATTCAAAATCCTAAAAGATGATGCTATCCAAGTACTGCACTCAATATGTCAGCAAATCTAGAAGACACGGCAGTAGCCACAGGACTGGAAAAGGTCAATCCTCATCCAGATTCCCAAGAAGGGCAGTACTAAAGAATGTTCAGACCATCAGACAATTGCACTCATCTCTCATGCTAGCAAGGTCATGCTTAAAATCTTGTGTGACAGGCTTCATTCAGTATTATGTGAACCAAGAAATTCCAGATGTCCAAGCTGGGTTTAGAAAAGGCAGAGGAACCAGAGATCAAATTGCCAACACTCACTGGATCATGGAGAAAGCAAAGGAATTCCAGAAAAATATCTATCTCTGTTTCATCAACTATGTGAAAGCCTTTGAGTACATGAAGCATAAACTGTGGAAAGCTCTTAAAGAGTTGGGAATACCAGATCACCTTGCCTGTCTCCTGAGAAACCGTATGTGGGTCAAGAAGCAACATTTAAAACTCTGTATGGAACACCTAATTGGCTCAGGATTGAGAAAGGAGTATGACAGGGCTGCCTGTTGTTACCCTGTTTATTTAACTTATATGTTGAGCACATCATGAGAAATGCCATGCTGGATGAGTTACAAGCTGGAATCAAGATAGGTGGGGGAAACATCAACAACCTCAGATATGCAGATGATACCACTCTATTGGCAGAAAGCTAAGAGGAACTAAAGAACCTCTTGATGAGGGTGAAGGAGGAGAGTGAAAGAACCAGCTTAAAGCTAAATATTAAAAAAAAAAAAAAAAAAAAACCACTAAGATCATGTCATTTGGCTCCATTACTTCATGGCAAATGGAAGGGGAAAATGTGGAAGCAGTGACAGATTTCCTTTTCTTGGCCTCTAAAATCACTGTGGATGGTGACTGGGGTCATGAAACCAGAAGATAATTGCTTCTTGGCAGGAAAGCTATGGCAAAATTAGACAGTGTGTTGGAAAGTAGAGACATCTCTCTGCCAACAAAGGTCCATATAGTCAAAGCTATAGTCTTCCCAGTGGTTATGTATGGTTGTGAGAGCTGGACTGTAAAGAAGGCAGAGAACCAAAGAATTGATGTCTTCAAACTGTGGTGCTGGAGAAAACTCCTAAGAGTCCCTTGGACTGCAAGGAGATCAAACTGGTCAATCTTAAAGGAAATCAACCCTGAATACTCATTGGAAGGATTGATGCTGAAGCTGAAGCTCCAGCATTTTGGTCACCTCTTGCGAACAGCCAAATTACTGGAAAAGTCCCTGATTATGGGAAAGATTGAGGGCAGAAGGGGAAGAGGGCATCAGAAGATGAGGTGGCTGGATGGTATTACTGATGCAATGGACATGAACTTGGGCAAACTCCAGGAGATAGTGAGGGACAGGTCTATCTGGTATGCTGCAGTCCATGGAGTCACAAAGAGTTGGACATGATGGGGCAACTTAACAACATCCACCCTTGCTCAAGTTGCTTTTCAGGGATTTGGAGCTGTAATTTGCCCAGATCAGACCAGCTGATACCATGTGCCATTCAACTGAGTCAAAATATCACCACTCAGAATAGGCTACCACCACACCTTTTCCTGAACTTGTGTCCTGTGGAAAGCCATAAAACTCAACCAGTCTTGCACAGACCACTGATTACCTCCCTTTTCTTACTTCCCATTATCTTTCCCCATGTCTCAGTCCATCCTGCCACTTCACCCCATAAAGCTCCCTGAACCCCATCTTTGGGGCCAGAGCTGGGGTTGAGATTCATTTTCTTGTCTTCTCCTTTAGCATTTGTCAGCATTTAACTTTGTGCTGCTGTTGCTGAGTCACTTCAGTCGTGTCCGACTCTGTGCGACCCCATAGACGGCAGCCCACCAGGTTCCCCCATCCCTGGGATTCTCCAGGCAAGAACACTGGAGTGGGGTGCCATTGCCTTCTCCAATGCATGAAAGTGAAAAGTGAAAGTGAAGTCGCTCAGTCATGTCTGACCCTCAGCGACACCATGGTCTACAGCCTTCCAGGCTCCTCCATCCATGGGATTTTCCAGGCAAGAATACTGGAGTGGGGTGCCATTGCCTTCTCCAATTTAACTTGCTGCTCCTCTGCAAATGAGCTCAGCATGGTAACAAACTTTACAACCAGCAGCAGAAAAAGTCCAGGCAGATCTTTGCTGCAGTTTGTCACCCCTTATTGGTAACCAAGTGTCTGTGGATGAGTCCCAGCAGCCACAGGGGCAAAGGGTGGAATTGCTGGCCCCCAGAACCATCCCCAGGACTTCCCTAGGGCAAAGCTGCCCACCTTTGTAGTTGAGAAACAGTTTGTGTGTGTGAAAGATGTCTTTTTGGGTAAGTAAACTTGCTAAAATGTCCCAGTTCCTAAATTGTCTAATAACCCTGTTAAGACTGTGGGTTAGAGTTCCATCTTGGTCAAACTGTACTCTGGCTAGAGTCCAGACCATTGGGTTGGAACCCCAAGGCTAGGGTGGTGGGTTAGAGGCCCATCCTACAAGAGGAATCATGGAAAGTGAGAGCTGCTAAGCCTCAAGCTTGGGTTAGAGTCCCAGAATTTTGGTCTTGCTTATCTATGTCTATTTCAGATTATATTATTTGCTCAGAACTGGCTATTTAGAAACTGAGATTTTGGTAACTGTAATGAAACTTCCTTAGGAGATAACTTTAAGGGGGTTCTTTGACTCTAAAGAGGTACAATTGGGAGGAGGAGCTAAGATGGCGGAGGAGTAGGACGGGGAGAACACTTTCTCCCCCACAAATTCATCAAAAGAACATTTAAACACTGAGTAAACTCCACAAAACAACTTCTGAAAGCCGGCAGAGGACATCAGGCACCCAGAAAAGCAACCCAAGTCTTAGAAAGGAGGTAGGGAAAAATATAAAAGACAAAAAAAGGGACAAAAGAGGGAGGGACGGAGTTCTGTCCCAGGAAGGGAGTCTTAAAAAGAGAGAAGTTTCCAAACACCAGGAAACCTTCTCACTGCCGAATCTGTGCCGAGCCTTGGCAACATAACAGGGAGGAAAAATAAATAATTAAAACCCGCACATTGCGAGCCCTACGGTAACTCCCCCAGCGGAGAAGCAGCGCAGATGCCTGCACACGCCATTAGCAAGCGGGGGCTGGGCAGGGAGGCGTGGCGCAGGCTGCATCGCAAGAATCTGGCCTGAATACCCCGAGCACTATCTGAGCGAAATAATTTGGGCTAGCAAACCAGACTGTGGGATATCTACCACGCGAAAAGCCAGCCCTAACCTAAGACACCGCCAAGCCCGCGCACGGAACAAAGGACTGAACAGAGACAGCCAGCAGCAGACCATCCCCCTCCGGTGACAGGCAGCCAGAGCCAGAAGGGGGCAATCGCAGCCCCAGAGAGACATTATCTATAAAACTGTAAGCAGGCTTCTTTGCTAACTAAAACTTCTTGGGGGTCTGGGCGGTCAACATCTGCCTGAGAAGGTGTGCCAGTGCACAACTAGATAACCGAGCAGCGGGGAGGCGATAAGTTGCAGCAATTGCACGCGCGAAACACCTCATCACCTGAGCTGCTCGGATCTGGGAAGGGCACAAAACGCAGGCCCAACTGAGAGTCTGCGCCTCTGAGGACTACCCGAGTGCCTGAACCTGAGTGGCTTGGACCTGGGAAGTACAGGCAGCCCAGGGCGGGCTGTGGATGGTTTGCGGCGGAGCAACCTAGAGCCTGAGCACCGTGGGCAGAGAGGCTACACGCGCCGTGAACTGGGGGCAGACCCAGTGTGGCTGAGACACTTCGAGCACACGCCAGTGTTATTTGTTTGCAGCATTCCTCCCTACCTCCCCTCAGTGCGACTGAACAAGTGAGCCTATAAAAAAAAAAAAATTAAGTCCTCTATTATTCCTTTAATTTCCACTTTTATAACCGATTACTTTTCAAAAAAAAAAAAAAGACCCTATTTTTTTTAAAAGCAAACTTCATATATATATATATTTTTTAATAATTTTTTTTGACTTTTTTTTTCTTTTCCCTTTTCTTTAACATTGTATTTTTGAAATTCCAAACTCTACTCTAGATTTTTAATTTTAGCTTTTTAGTATTTGTTATCAATTTTGTACCTAAATTTTTTTTTTGTTTTTGTTTTATATAATTTCTGTTACCCTTTTTTATTTTTTCTTTTTCTCTGTTTCTTTCTCTTCTTCTTTTAAATAACATTGTATATCTGAAATTCCAAACTCTATTCTAGATTTTTAATTTATGCTTTTTGGTATTATCAATTTTGTATCTGTATTTTTTTTTATATAATTTATGCGACCTTGTTTGTTCTTTTTTTTTTTTTCTCTCTCTCTCTCTCTCTTTTTCTTCTTCTTTTTTTAACATTGTATTTTTGAAGTTCCAAACTCTACTCTAGATTTTTAACTTTTGCTTTTTGGTATTGGTTATCAATTTTGTACCTATACTTTCTGTATCATTTTTGCGACCTTGTTTGTTTTTGTTTCTTCATCTTTTCTCTCTTTCTTTTCCTTCTTTTCTTTAACATCGTATTTTTGAAATTCCAAACTCTACTCTAGATTTGAAATTTTTGCTTTTACATATTTGTTACCAATTTTGTACCTTTAAGAACCCAATCTTCAGTACCCGTTTTTCACTAGGGAGCGAGATAACTGGCTTAACTGCTGTCTCTCCCTTTGGACTCTCCTTTTTCTCCACTAGGTCGCCTGTGTCTCCTCCCTAACCCCTCTCTACTCTACCCAACTCTGTGAATTTCTGTGTGTTCCAGAAGGTGGAGAACACTTAGGGAACTGATTACTGGCTGGATCTGTCTCCCTCCTTTTCATTCCCCCCATTTATCCTCCTGGCCACCTCTGCCACCTTCTTCCTTCTCTTCTCTGTATAACTCTGTGAACAACTCTGAGTGGTCCAGTTGTGGCGTGCACATAAGGAAGAGATTACTGAATAGCCCACTCTCTCCTCTATTGACTCCACCTCATCTCATTCGGGTCACCTCTAACTCCCTCCTCACTCTTCTCTTCTCCATATAACGCTGTAAACCTCTCTGGGTGAGACAAGTTCCAGGGCAAGACATACCAAGCAAATTCTCCAGCAACAAGGAACACAGACCTGAGCTCCAAGATACAGGCAGCCCAAAGTCACCCCAAAACCATAGACATCCCATAACTCATTACTGGACATTTCATTGCACTCCAGAGAAGAAATACAGCTCCACTCACCAGAACACCGACACAAGCTTCCCTAACCAAGAAACCTTGACAAGCCACCTGTACAAACCCACACAGAGCGAGGAAACGCCACAATAAAGAGAACTCCACAAACTGCCAGAATACAGAAAGGACACCCCAAACTCAGCAATTTAAACAAGATGAAGAGACAGAGGAATACCCAGCAGACAAAGGAACAGGATAAAAGCCCACCAAACCAAACAAAAGAGGAAGAGATAGGGAATCTACTTGATAAAGAATTCCAAATAATGATAGTGAAATTGATCCAAAATCTTGAAATCAAAATGGAATCACAGATAAATAGCTTGGAGACAAATATTGAGAAGATGCAAGAAAGGTTTAACAAGGACCTAGAAGAAATAAAAGAGTCAATATAAAATGAATAATGCAATAAATGAAATTAAAAACACTCTGGAGGCAATAAATAGTAGAACAACAGAGGCAGAAGATAGGATTAGTAAATTAGAAGATAGAATGGTAGAAATAAGTGAATCAGAGAGGATAAAAGAAAAACGAATTAAAAGGAATGAGGACAATCTCAGAGACCTCCAGGACAATATTAAACGTTACAACATTCGAATCATAGGGGTCCCAGAAGAAGAAGACAAAAAGAAAGACCATGAGAAAATACTTCAGGAGATAATAGTTGAAAACTTCCCTAAAATGGGGAAGGAAATAATCACCCAAGTCCAAGAAACCCAGAGAGTCCCAAACAGGATAAACCCAAGGTGAAACACCCCAAGACACATATTAATCAAATTAACAAAGATCAAACACAAAGAACAAATATTAAAAGCAGCAAGGGAAAAACAACAAATAATACACAAGGGAATTCCCATTAGGATAACAGCTGATCTTTCAATAGAAACTCTTCAAGCCAGGAGGGAATGGCAAGACATACTTAAAGCGATGAAAGAAAATAACCTACAGCCCAGATTATTGTACCCAGCAAGGATCTCATTCAAATATGAAGGAGAAATCAAAAGCTTCTCAGACAAGCAAAAGCTGAGAGAATTCAGCACCACCAAACCAGCTCTCCAACAAATACTAAAGGATATTCTGTAGACAGGAAACACAAAAACAGTGTATAAACTCGAACCCAAAACAATAAAGTAAATGGCAACGGGATCATACTTATCAGTAATTACCTTAAATGTAAATGGGTTGAATGCCCCAACCAAAAGACAAAGACTGGCTGAATGGATACAAAAACAAGACCCCTACATATGTTGCCTACAAGAGACCCACCTCAAAACAGGGGACACATACAGACTGAAAGTGAAGGGCTGGAAAAAGATTTTCCATGCAAATAGGGACCAAAAGAAAGCAGGAGTAGCAATACTTATATCAGATAAAATAGACTTTAAAACAAAGGCTGTGAAAAGAGACAAAGATGGTCACTACCTAATGATCAAAGGATCAATCCAAGAAGAAGATATAACAATTATAAATATATATGCACCCAACATGGGAGCGCCGCAATATGTAAGACAAATGCTAACAAGTATGAAAGGAGAAATTAACAATAACACAATAATAGTGGGAGACTTTAATACCCCACTCACACCTATGGATAGATCAACTAAACAGAAATTAACAAGGAAACACAAATGTTAAATGATACAATAGACCAGTTAGACCTAATTGATATCTATAGGACATTTCATCCCAGAACAATGAATTTCACCTTTTTCTCAAGCGCACATGGAACCTTCTCCAGGATAGATCACATCCTGGGCCATAAATCTAGCCTTGGTAAATTCAAAAAAATAGAAATCATTCCAAGCATCTTTTCTGACCACAATGCAGTAAGATTAGATCTCAATTACAGGAGAAAAACTATTAAAAATTCCAATATATGGAGGCTGAACAACACACTGCTGAATAACCAACAAATCACAGAAGAAATCAAAAAAGAAATCAAAATTTGCATAGAAACTAATGAAAATAAAACACAACAACTCAAAACCTGTGGGACACTTTAAAAGCAGTCCTAAGGGGAAAGTTCATAGCAATACAGGCATACCTAAAGAAACAAGAAAAAAGTCAAATAAATAACCTAACCCTACACCTAAAGCAACTAGAAAAGGAAGAAATGAACCCCAGGGTTAGTAGAAGGAAAGAAATCTTAAAAATTAGGGCAGAAATAAATGCAAAAGAAACAAAAGAGACCATAGCAAAAAATCAACAAAGCCAAAAGCTGGTTCTTTGAAAGGATAAATAAAATTGACAAACCATTAGCCAGACTCATCAAGAGACAAAGGGAGAAAAATCAAATCAATAAAATTAGAAATGAAAATGGAGAGATCACAACAGACAACACAGAAATACAAAGGATCATAAGAGACTACTATCAATAATTATATGCCAATAAAATGGACAACGTGGAAGAAATGGACAAATTATTAGAAAAGTACAACTTTCCAAAACTCGACCAGGAAGAAATAGAAAATCTTAACAGACCCATCACAAGCACGGAAATTGAAACTGTAATCAAAAATCTTCCAGCAAACAAAAGCCCAGGTCCAGACGGCTTCACAGCTGAATTCTACCAAAAATTTAGAGAAGAGCTAACACCAATCCTGCTCAAACTCTTCCAGAAAATTGCAGAGGAAGGTAAACTTCCAAACTCATTCTATGAGGCCACCATCACCCTAATACCAAAACCTGACAAAGATCCCACAAAAAAAGAAAACTACAGGCCAATATCACTGATGAACATAGATGCAAAAATCCTTAACAAAATTCTAGCAATCAGAATCCAACAACACATTAAAAAGATCATACACCATGACCAAGTGGGCTTTATCCCAGGGATGCAAGTATTCTTCAATATCTGCAAATCAATCAATGTTATACACCACATTAACAAATTGAAAAACAAAAACCATATGATTATCTCAGTAGATGCAGAGAAAGCCTTTGACAAAATTCAACATCCATTTATGATAAGAACTCTCCAGAAAGCAGGAATAGAAGGAACATACCTCAACATAATAAAAGCTATATATGACAAACCCACAGCAAACATTATCCTCAATGGTGAAAAATTGAAAGCATTTCCTCTAAAGTCAGGAACAAGACAAGGGTGCGCACTTTCACCATTACTATTCAACATAGTTTTGGAAGTTTTGGCCACAGCAATCAGAGCAGAAAAAGAAATAAAAGGAATCCAAATTGGAAAAGAAGTAAAACTCTCACTGTTTGCAGATGACATGATCCTTTACATAGAAAACCCTAAAGACTCCACCAGAAAATTACTAGAACTAATCAATGATTATAGTCAAATTGCAGGATATAAAATCAACACACAGAAATCCCTTGCATTCCTATACACTAATAATGAGAAAACAGAAAGAGAAATTAAGGAAACAATTCCATTCACCATTGCAACGGAAAGAATAAAATACTTAGGAATATATCTACCTAAAGAAACTAAAGACCTATATATAGAAAACTATAAAACACTGGTGAAAGAAATCAAAGAGGACACTAAAAGATGGAGAAATATACCATGTTCATGGATTGGAAGAATATAGTGAAAATGAGTATACTACCCAAAGCAATTTATAGATTCAATGCAATCCCTATCAAGCTACCAACGGTATTCTTCACAGAGCTAGAACAAATAATTTCACAATTTGTATGGAAACACAAAAAACCTCGAATAGCCAAAGCTATCTTGAGAAAGAAGAATGGAACTGGAGGAATCAACCTACCTGACTTCAGACTCTATTACAAAGCCACAGTTATCAAGACAGTATGGTACTGGCACAAAGACAGAAATATTGATCAATGGAACAAAATAGAAAGCCCAGAGATAAATCCACACACATATGGACACCTTATATTTGACAAAGGAGGTAAGAATATACAATGGATTAAAGACAATCTCTTTAACAAGTGGTGCCGGGAAAACTGGTCAACCACTTGTAAAAGAATCAAACTAGAACACTTTCTAACACCTTACACAAAAATAAACTCAAAATGGATTAAAGATCTAAACGTAAGACCAGAAACTATAAAACTCCTAGAGGAGAACACAGGCAAAACACTCTCTGACATAAATTACAGCAGGATCCTCTATGACCCACCTCCCAGAATTTTGGAAATAAAAGCAAAAATAAACAAATGGGACCTAATTAAACTTAAAAGCTTCTGCACAACAAAGGAAACTATTAGCAAGGTGAAAAGGCAGCCTTCAGAATGGGAGAAAATAATAGCAAATGAAGCAACGGACAAACAACTAATCTCAAAAATATACAAGCAACTCCTACAGCTCAACTCCAGAAAAATAAATGACCCAGTCAAAAAATGGGCCAAAGAACTAAATAGACATTTCTCCAAAGAAGACATACAGATGGCTAACAAACACATGAAAAGATGCTCAACATCACTCAGTATCAGAGAAGTGCAAATCAAAACCACTATGAGGTACCATTTCACGCCAGTCAGAATGGCTGTGATCCAAAAGTCTACAAGCAATAAATGCTGGAGAGGGTGTGGAGAAAAGGGAACCCTCTTACACTGTTGGTGGGAATGCAAACTAGTACAGCCACTATGGAGAACAGTGTGGAGATTCCTTAAAAAACTGGAAATAGAACTGCCTTATGATCCAGCAATCCCACTGCTGGGCATACACACTGAGGAAACCAGAAGGGAAAGAGACACGTGTACCCCAATGTTCATCGCAGCACTGTTTATAATAGCCAGGACATGGAAGCAACCTAGATGCCCATCAGCAGATGAATGGATAAGAAAGCTATAGTACATATACACAATGGAGTATTACTCAGCCATTAAAAAGAATACATTTGAATCAGTTCTAATGAGATGGATAAAACTGGAAACTATTATACAGAGTGAAGCCAGAAAGAAAAACACCAATACAGTATACTAACACATATACATGGAATTTAGAAAGATGGTAACAATAACCCTGTGTACGAGACAGCAAAAGAGACACCGATGTATAGATCAGTCTTATGGACTCTGTGGGAGAGGGAGAGGGTGGGGAGATTTGGGAGAATAGCATTGAAACATGTATAATATTATGTATGAAACGAGTCGCCAGTCGAGGTTCGATGCACGGTACTGGATGCTTGGGGCTGATGCACTGGGACGACCCAGAGGGAGGGTAGGGGAGGGAGGAGGGTTCAGGATGGGGAACGCGGGTATACCTGTGGCGGATTCATTTCGATATTTGGCAAAACTAATACAATATTGTAAAGTTTAAAAATAAAATAAAATTTAAAAAAATAAAAATAAAAAATAAAGAGGTACAATTCCCTGCAGTCTCTTGGGAAGTTCCAGGTGACCAGGTAATTTATGGAGGTATTGGGTCATCTGCCCATGGTTCATAACAACCTGCTATGGACTCCCTTTTAAGAGAACAGTTCTTCTGGGCCTTCATCATTCCTGGTGAAGCAGTTGGCATTAGCAGCTCATCTGGCGCTGACTCACCTGAACTTTGTTGGTTGGGTAATTCCTGCTAATTCTAGTCAGGCCCTTATAAATGTTTTGTCTGTTGCAGCTGCACAGGGGGAAAAAAACCCTCCAAAATGGGCAATGTTAATTCCATTCCCCCTTGCAGCCCTCAAGGTTGCATTCCCCCAAATTGTGCAAAATTTACTTATCAACTCATGAAAATGAAAAAAAGATCGTATTTTTCATAACACCTCTTGATCACAATATTCTTTAGGCTCTGGAGAAAAATGGTCTTAAAATGGTTCTCGAAATTATAATACAATTTTGGATTTAACTAATACAATTAGATTTAACTACTCAATGAAAACAAAAATGAGGTAAAAAAACCTTATATACTACCTTTTAGATTCCTGTGCCAGAATAAACTTTTGCAAAGAAACATTATGGTTCAATAGGGAGGAAAGGCAAACATCTTTTGCCTGATTCCAACGGTAAGGGAAAAACCTGCTGTTAATTCCGTTGAACTCTGACTGTTCCTCTTCTACTCCCATATAGTGACCTGGCTGATTCTCCATAATAACCCAAGTCTTCCCCTGATCCAATCCCAGAGGGTCTAGAAGTAGGAATTGTCTCCCCTTTACCCTATCAGGGTACTTACTTTGACCAAGGAGCTACTCAAACCAGGCAGGGCATTATCCATCAAGGCAAGCCCCAGTGGAGGTACGAAGTCAGACTGGGCAGCTGATGGGATTATTGGGTCCATTCCTCCTTTTCAACTCTGTATTTATTGGATTGAAATATGTCAGCTTATCCAGAGGACCCAAAGAGAACAACAACAATGACAATAAGAAAACACTTTCAATCCACAAGCCAACCTGGAAAGACATTAGAAATTAAGTTCCTTTCTTGTTTCAGAAGACTGTAGACTGGTGCTAGGAAAAGCTATCAAGAAATGAGATGGGATTCGTGCCAACACCCCCTGGCAACCTGGTGTACAGGTTGTGTGTGCAGCAGGCACAGCTATACCAAGAGTGGATCCTAATTGGGATGTGAACATGGAGGTAGACCAAACTTGAACATTCACAAGATTTTATTCTTGCAGGACTATTAAAAGGGGTGCCCCAAATATAAAATGTGTATGAAGTACAGTAAGAAAACAAAAACGAAAAGAGCCTTTAGAGTTTATTGAAAGATTTTTTTAGGTGTTTAGGCAACACACTGCTATACATATATCCTGTGATACCAAAGAACTTCACCAGCACTAAAACTGTCAAATGGGGAGACTCTTACGAAGGATCATTATCTGTATGTGCCTGAGTGTCCCATCCCTCTTCTAGGAAGAGCTTTACTAACCAAGTTAAATGCAAATGTTACCTATGCAGCTGAACAAATAGACCAAGTATCACCAACTCCAAAAGGAATAGCCTACAACACTTATGGAAGAGATACTCCAGCACATGAGTCCAGAAGTATGGATGAAACAGAGGAGGGAAGAGTGAAAACACCAGTCCTCTACCCTATACTGGGCTTCCCTAGTGACTTAGACGGTAAAGCGTCTGTCTGCAATGCAGGAGACCTGGGTTCAATCCCTGGGTTGGGAAGATCCCCTGGAGAAAGAAATGGCAGCCCACTCCAGTATTCTTGCCTGGAAAATCCCATGGACCGTGGAGCCTGGTAGGTTACCGTCCATGGGGTCGCAAAGAGTCGGACATGACTGAGCAACTTCACTTTCATAGCTATACAAGTCAGACTTAGTCTTTGGGTCCAAATTCCAAACCGAATGCAGAAACCTTTAAAGAAATGGTCAGAAGGTGAGGGTGGAATGATTTGAGAGAATAGCATTGAAACATGTATATTACCATAAGTGAAAAAGATGACCAGTCCAAGTTCAATGCATGAAACAGGGCACTCAAAGCCAGTGTACTGGGACAACCCAGAGGGGTGGGATGGGGAAGAAGGAAGCAGGGTGGGAGGTTTGGGATGGGGGACACATATACACCTGTGGCTGATTCATGTCAGTGTATGGCAAAACCCACCACAATATTGTAAAGCAATTAGCCTTCAATTAAAATAAGTTAAAAAAAAAAAAGAAATGAGCAGAGCCAGGGATGCAGCCCCTAAGAGCTGTCCTTGTGTTTGACTGTCTCTAACAGCCTCCTTATAACAGTCCCCCTTTTCAGCAGCCAGGCACAGAAGAATGCAAGTTTGTACAGGATTTGAGGGCAATTTATCAAATTGTGGGATATTCAGCCAGTTGTCCCTAAACTATACACTCTGCTTTGAAGTCCATGATGAACAGAAATCTGAAAGATGCCCTTTTTTGTAAACTCCCAAGTTTTGAATCCCAAGAGTTTTTACTTTTGATTGGGGAAACTCTATATATAAGCGTTCAACAACAGTACTAGAGGATAATACTTCTCAGAGATTTGAAAGTGTCCTTATTATTTTTGGGAATGTCTTGGAAAAGAACTTGAGAGACTTTAAATGAGGGAACTCTGCTCCAGTATGTGGATTATATCCCGACTTCCAAGAAAACAAAGGGCACCTGTAATTAGAATGTGGATTTTATTTGAACTTTTTGGCTGAGCAAGATAAAAGGTACCCATGAATAAAGAGACAGATATCCCAGACCTGTTTAATATTCGGGCTTTGAACTCTCACAAGGACAGAGAAAGAGGCACCTGAGAGAAGGGATGCTCTAGCCAGAATTGAGACTATCTCCTGGTAGTGGGAACTTCAGGGATTCTGGGAAGACCAGGTTCTGCTGCATTCCAGTCTCCAACTTTGGACTCACAGCAAAAACCCTCTGTGAAGCTCTTAAAGGAGAAGACAGTGAACCTCTAAAGTGGACTATGGGATGCCATGATAATACCTGTGTCTATTCAAAGTGACAATGGCTGAGCCTTTGTAGCAAAAATAAATTAAGTATCTGGCCCTTAGGTATTGGTTGGAAATTGTGTGCTTATGGGCAATTGCAATCTGCTGGCAAAATGGAGAAGATGAAGCACACACTTATGGACTTTAGTTATGATTTGTCAAGAGACAAATTCACCTTGGGATAAGGCCTTATAGGGGCCCTGCTTCAGGTGATTGTGGTTCCTGAAAGCAATCTTCAATTGAGCCCCAATAAAATGTTACATAGGAGCCCCTTTCTATGATCTAGAGTTGATTTTGGAGACCCAAAGGGTATTGGAATCAAGGAATCAGACACTATCAGGTATGTAGTACCATCATTGTGAGCTAGTATAACTGCTCTACATAAGTTTGCTTCTAACAGGTTGAAGTTTGCTTGCCTCAGATGTTCCTCTGCACCATTTCTTTCCTATAGGCTGGGTCCTGTGGAAACTGTAGAAAAATAAGCATCCAGAAAACCAGCTCCATCCTCATTGAACAATTTGACATGCCACTACTATTGTCACCCTGCTTATTTAACTTCTATGCAGAGTACATCATGAGAAATGCTGGGCTGGAAGAAGCACAAGCTGGAATCAAGATTGCCCGGGAGAAATATCAATAACCTCAGATATGCAGATGACACCACCCTTATGGCAGAAAGCGAAGAGGAACTAAAAAGCCTCTTGATGAAAGTGAAAGAGGAGAGTGAAAAAGTTGGCTTAAAGCTCAACATTCAGAAAACGAAGATCACGGCATCCGGTCCCATCACTTCATGGGAAATAGATGGGGAAACAGTGGAAACAGTGTCAGACTTTATTTTTTGGGGCTCCAAATCACTGCAGATGGTGACTGCAGCCATGAAATTAAAAGACGTTTACTCCTTGGAAGGAAAGTTGTGACTAACCTAGATAGCATGTTCAAAAGCAGAGACATTACTTTGCCAACAAAGGTCCATCTAGGCAAGGCTATTGTTTTTCCAGTGGTCATGTATGGATGTGAGAGTTGGACTGTGAGGAAGGCTGAGCGCCAAAGAATTGATGCTTTTGAAGTGTGGTGTTGGAGAAGACTCTTGAGAGTCCCTTGGACTGCAAGGAGATCCATCCAGTCCATTCTGAAGGAGATCAGCCCTGGGATTTCTTTGGAAGGAATGATGCTAAAGCTGAAACTCCAGTACTTTGGCCACCTCATGCGAAGAGTTGACTCATTGGAAAAGACTCTGATGCTGAGAGGGACTGGGGGCAGGAGGAGAAGGGGACAACAGAGGATGAGATGGCTGGATGGCATCACTGACTCGATGGACGTGAGTCTGAGTGAACTCCGGGAGTTGGTGATGGACAGGGAGGCCTGGCGTGCTGCAATTCATGGGGTCGCAAAGAGTTGGACATGACTGAGAGACTGAACTGAACTGAAGTAAATGACGCATTCCTCAGTGATATTGAGAATGAGTTAATCCATGGACTCAAACTGGAATCACGTGGCTCCACAATGATCCTCAGGGTCACTCTGTCCTATTTACAGAAACTTCACAGGGAATGACAGCCACCCCATATGATAACACCATGACCATTACATTATCACCCCAACTTTGGCTGGTTCTACACCCCAGACACTAAGCCCCCTAAATAGTGAAACCCTAATAGGTTTTAAGTTGCTATTCAGAAAGCAGTTTCCTAAAGTAAGGAGTAACACCCTTGTTAGATTGTTTGCTTGATTCTTCTAAATCCACACATTGAACTAGAATTATGATTACCTTTCTCCTTTTTGTCAAGCTTCCTTGTTGCACTTGATCCCTACACCCCCACCACCCCAGGCTTGGAAGGACAATTCTTGATGAGAATTTCCCAATTGCTGGCAAAGGCAGGTATGTCTTGAGACATTGGATCAGTTAGTTCAGTCACTCAGTCATGTCCAACTCTTTGCAACCCCATGGACTGCAGCATGCCAGGCTTCCTTGTCCAACACCAACTCCTGGATCTTACTCAAACTCATGTCCATGAAGTCAGTGATGCCATCCAACCATCTCATCCTCTGTCAGGCCCTTCTTCTCCCACCTTCAATCTTTCCCAGCGTCAGGGTCTTTTCTAGTGAATCAGTTCTTCACATCAGGTGGCCAGATTTTCAGAGTTTCAGCTTCAGCATCAGTCCTTCCAATAAATATTCAGGACTGATTTCCTTTAGGGTGGACTTTTTGGATCTCCTTGCAGTCCAAGGGGCTCTCAAGAGTCTTCTCCAACCCCACAGTTCAAAAGCATCAATTCTTTGGTGCTCAGCTTTCTTTATAGACCAACTCTCACATCCATACATGAGTACTGGAAAAACCATAGCTTTGACTAGATGGACCTTTGTTGGCAAAGTAATGTCTCTGCTTTTTAATATGCTGTCTAGGTTGATCATAGCTTTCATTTTAAGGAGCAAGCATCTTTTAATTTCATGGCTGCAGTCACCATCTGCAGTGATTTTGGAGCCCAAGAAAATAAAGTCTGTCACTGTTTCTATTGTTTCCCCATCTATTTGCTGTGAAGTGATGGGACCAGTTGTCATGATCTTAATTTTCTGAATATTGAGTTTTAAGCCAGCTTTTTCACTCTCTTCTTTTAGTTTCATCAAGAGGCTCTTTAGTTTTTTGCTTTCTGCCATAAGGGTGGTGTCATCTGTGTATCTTAGGTTATTGAGACATTGGATAATGTCATTCAAAACCTTCACAAAATCATACTGATCTCCCTTGGTTGTGCCATTAACACTTTTCAGTCATTCCTATTTTTTTATGTGACACATACTCAAAACCTATAAAGTTATAATGGTTATCAAGGCCCTTCATCTTCTGTTTCTTCCTAATCCTCCCTACCCAAAGAAGGATAATGGTCTCTGGAGAAACTGTAGAAACCAAAAGTTGACACTGCCACCAAAGCCACATCTTTTCTGTTGGGGAAAATCATGTCATCTAGTCAAGGGGTGAGCCTACTCAGTTCTCTTCCCTAGCTTATTTCCTTGTACTGGAAACGTGCATCCCAATGCCAGGTTATTGCGCTCTCAATTATATCTCACTTCCAATAGCAAGACTTGGTATATTTTCAAGGAGTGGGTCATCTTACTCCCCTCTCAAGCTATAAAGTATAGTAATCTTCATGGGTACTAACTCATGGTGAGCCCTAACTTGTATAAGTTCTAGACTTTCTCAAGAATGAGACACTCAATGTGTAAAATATGTCTGGCATTTTCTGTGCTCACTCAGGACACATCTTTGCAGTTTGAGTGATGAACTTTGGGCCTATACATATTGAGTTAATTGGATAATTGGGCATACCACCCTAAATCCCATGGACAGAGGAGCCTGGTTAGCTACAGTCCATAGGGTCACAAAGAGTCAGACATGACTGAGTGACTAAACAGCAGCAGCCCTAGTAGGGTGCTTAGTCATTCCCTTTGCTGTCTGTGACTCCAGTGAGACTCAATATTGGACTAGTTCTTTCAAATTGTTCTCCAGAGTAAAAAGTCTCCTACCTATCTGGAGATCAAGGAGATGACTTTTGGTACATGTTCGGTAGAGTACTTTTACCATGGTGGGGAGTCAGACCACATGAGCACATAAATTAGAAAATTCTCATGACCCTAGACATAATAGCACATGAAGCTGCCTTAGCTACTGCTGCCCCAAAGAAGGAAATTGTCCTAGATAACTGCAGAGCTCTAGATGACATCCTGGCTGAATAAGGTTGCATTTGTACTGTTGCTAATAATTTTGGCTTTCCACGTAGTGCTAGTGGTAAAGAATCTGCCTGCCAATGCCAGAGATATATGAGACACGAGTTTGATCCCTGAGTCAGGAAGATCCCCGGAGGAGGACAAGGCAACCAACTCCAGTATTTTGCCTGGAGAATCCCATGGACAGAGAAGCCTGGCAGGCTACAGTCTATAGGGTTGCAAAGCTTCGGACACAATGGAAGTGACTTAGCATACCTACATGCATTCATGCATACATCAATATCTCTACTACTGTTGAAACCCACATATGCAAAATACGGCAATAAGCTACTTGGCTAAAACAAGTATCCCCAGAAGTGCCAGGTTCAAGTTGGTTTTCAGGGTCAAAAGTCCTGGATTGCACATGGGAAGAACATCTATTCTTCAGGGACTATTAATGTTTGGGTTACCTGCACTTAACTGATCTAGATTTTGGAAAGGTATTTGCTGATAAAAACATGCTCTTAAATGTTTCACTAAAGCTGTTGAATGAGGAATGAGATATGGCAATTCTAACACTGTAAAATATGAGCTGGGAAATGGACTATTCTAGATGAATGCCGAATAGTTTCGTTCCTCGGGCTCTCATTAGGTCTGTGCCCCCTTGCCATCAGAAAGTAGCCAAAGGGATCCTTTTTCTGAATCCCTAAAGAAAGACAAATGAGCAAAGACAGGGGACACTAAAACCCAGGGGTAACCTGCTCAGGCCAGCCAGACCTAACCTGCTGCTCTCACTTTTAGTTGATTTTCAACTGAATTCCCTTTAGCTTCCTTACTCTACCAACACAGATATATGGGTCATTACTCTTTATTAATGCATTAAAGATTAAAACTAGCTAAATTTATTGTTACTATGTATATGATGCTTTGAAGTGACATTTTTATAAGGTACTGTTTAGTTGGGAACAAGTTGCCTTAATATTTGAAACGTGTGAATTTTTTGAAACTTGCTGGACAGGGTGATTTAATTTTTAGATATATAATACTCAGAATTAGTATTTTTAATGGTGTACATATTTTGATTCTTAAATTTTTTGCTTCTTAAACAAGATCCTGACCAAACAATTTGCTCATTTTCTGTGGGTTACAGACCATGCATTCAAAAAGCAAAACTTTGATTTTAATTTTTACATCACAGACTCTTCAGATAAAGCATTCAATTGCTTAAACACGGCATAAGAACATTATAAAATTTTTATTTTCTAGTGTTCTCCTTATATAGTTGTTGATATGGAGATGATCTGTAATGTATACATAATATTTAAATCATGAGTAATGTTGATAATGCCATTTATCATGTTTTAAATATGGTTCACACAAATGTTGTCACCTTACATATTTACATCTCTCATATAGAGTGACCATATGCAGCTTTTTTGGTTAGAATCCACATCCAAAGACTCATGGCAGTATGTTATGTGACAGGTCAAAGCAAAATTAAACAAAAAAAATCCCCAAACCTGTGAATTTAATTTGAAACTGTATATGGTATTATATATTTGCTGGGAATTTGACATTTGGAGAAGAAAATACAGTTGGCCCTTTGTATCTGCATTTCCACGGATTCAATCAAAAGATGGAAAATATTTGGAAAAAAATTCCGTGAAGTAAAACTTGAATTTTCCACTCATCTTCAATTATTTACATAGCACTTTAATTATATTTGGGCTTCCCTGGTGGCTCAGACAGTGAAGAATCTGTCTGTAAAGCAGGAGACACAGGTTCGATCCCTGGGTCCAAAAGATCCCCTGGAGAAGGAAATGGCCACCCATTCCAGTATGCTTGCCTGGAGAATCCCATGGACAGAGGAGCCTGGCAGGGTACAGTCCATGGGATCACAAACAGTTGGATATGACTAAGCATCTGACACTGCTACTATAGTAAGGATTGCTAAAGTTGTTATCAGGCACTTAGAGCTTGAGAAACCAACATGTATGAACTGCACAAGAACATTTATGGAGCCCTGTGTGAAAGTTTAATGGATGGCTTTTTGACCTCAGAGGGCCAAAGGCTCCACTCTTGCTGGGGTCCAGCCCCGGCTGATCCAGGGTATTCGAAGGAGAGACGGCTTCAGCGACCTATTCAAATGGTAATTACAGATATAAAGAGTAATAGAATGAGGATAGTTCAGTAGGAAAATTCAGTGGAGAAAAGAAGCTGAGTAGCTTGGTTTATGCGGAAAATCAATATAACCCGTGACACCAGGTTAGCTCTGACCACGGAGGCCGCAGGCGCCCTCTCGAATAGCGGAAGGTGCCCCACCTTAGACACCTTCTTGAGTGGGTCTTACAAGCCCAGGCAAATAAATGGTCGCAGAGGATTTCCGCGCTCCAGATGGAGACTCAGCTGGAAATTGAGGGGAAGAATGACGAGGGGAGACCAAGCGTTGGTGAGCAAGGCCCGTAGCTTTATTTTCAACAGGGGCTTATATACCCTAAGTTACACATAGAGGATAATAGGGGATGCAAAGTCAGCAGTCTTTGATCCTTATCAAAAACCAGGGTTTCTTTCCTGCAAATTTATCGTATACAAATGGTTTAGGTGATTTACATCATCTTCTGGCCAGAAGGCCTATTAACATTTTATGATTCTTGACAAAGACTTATTTTCTCTAAGAGTAATTATTTTAAGGTTTGGCGCCACCTTCTGAAGGTGTTAGATAAAATTGCATTCCTATAGGGCGGATGTGCAATGGGTTTACAACAAAGGAAAGAATTTATTACCTTAAGGGTCTAAAGTTGCTAACACTAAGGCCACTACTTTTTTTTCTACATACCAACTATATTAATTAATACACATTCAAGGATACAATACAGGGGATGTGAAAACTTGGCAGCAAGCATTGGCTCATCAATGAAATCTTTTACTAGTTTTATTCTGACAGTTTCTAACTCTCTGAGAGGCTCTAAGCTATTTGAATATCTTAAGCTTCCCATGCCTCTCGAGGCTGGGAGACTGTAAACAATCATATGCATAGCTGTAGGAGTCCGGGTAAATTTGTCAGGCGAGTTAGAGAGCTATCTGAGGGGTTTGGATTTAAACACTGCTAATTGCTCAGGAACTTTATTAATTGGAGCTGTAAGTTAACTCTTGACAGAGCGAGATGGTGGTGGGGGACAGCCCCCAGTAAAGTCAGAGGTGAGAGCACAAAGCAATAAAGTAGGCAGACTCTGTTTTTTTGGGGGGGTAGATGCTCGAGAATATCCAGGGGGACTCCTGAGGCTTGATCCCGCCTTTGCATATGCCGAGCCTCCTTCCTCATGACCTTTGTCACGAGTGGAATGCCTCACTGGCTCCCGGCACACCCTAACACTTTTTTTTTTTTTTATCTTGCATCCTATGAAGAACCATGGAGTTTGATCATGCTTGCACAGCCCATCTAGCACCTCACCTTTCATACTTTCTATCACCATTTCCCTGTCTCAGATCATATTATCTTATCAACAGCCTGAACCTGATTTTCAGGAAGGTGCATTTGGGATTTGTTTTTGTGTCTTCTCCCTTGGCTGCCTCCTTAATGAAACTTCATTGCAAACCTCAGTGTTCAGGCATTTGACTTGCTTTGCATTAGGCAAACAAAACTGTCTTGGTAACAATTTCAGGCTAATCTCATTTCTAGGAAAAGGAGTTTGTCAAGGCTGTATATTGTCACCCTGCTTATTTAACTTATATGCAGAGTTCATCATGAGAAATGCTGGACTGGAAGAAGCACAAGCTGGAATCAAGATTGCTGGGAGAAATATCAATAACCTCAGATATGCAGATGATACCACCCTTATGGCAGAAAGTGAAGAGGAACTCAAAAGCCTCTTGATGAAAGTGAAAGAGGAGAGTGAAAAAGTTGGTTTAAAGCTCAACATTCAGAAAACTAAGATCATGACATCCAGTCCCATCACTTCATGGGAAATAGATGGGGAAACAGTGGAAACAGTGTCAGACTTTATTTTTCTGGGCTCCAAAATCACTGCAGATGGTGATTGTAGCCATGAAATTAAAAGACGTTTACTCCTTGGAAAGTTATGACCAACCTAGACAGCATATTCAAAAGCAGAGACATTACTTTGCCAACAAAGGTCTGTCTAGTCAAGGCTATGGTTTTTCCAGTGGTCACGTACAGATGTGAGGGTTGGACTGTAAAGAAAGCTGAGCACCGAAGAATTGATGCTTTTGAACTGTGGTGTTGGAGAAGACTCTTGAAAGTCCCTTGGACTGCAAGGAGATCCAATCAGTTCATCCTAAACGAGATCAGCCCTGGGTGTTCATTGGAAGCTGAAACTCCAATACTTTGGCCACCTGATGCAAAGGGCTGACTCATTTGAAAAGACCCTTATTCTGGAAAAGATTGAGGGCAGGAGGAGAAGGGGATGACAGAGGATGAGATGGTTGGATGGCATCAGTGACTCGATGGAGATGGGTTTGGGTGGACTCCAGGAAGTTGTTGGACAGGGAGGCCTGGCATGCTGCGGTTCATGGGGTCGCAAAGAGTCAGACATGACTGAGCGGATGAACTGAAAACAGTTGAGAATTGATTAGTTCACAGTTTTTTTTTAACCTGTACTGTAAATGGCTAGTTCATGTTTTTCCCTAGCATGTAGCAAAGCTAAGAGTTAGATACGACTTAGTATGCATGCACATACGGCCCAAGCAGCAGGGCCCTTTGCAATTCCAGGCACCATTCAAACTGGCACCATTTCTGTCATTTGGTGTAAATGTTACAAAGAGCAAAATGTTATTACCATGGGAGCATATGCAGCCTCCAGAATCTGAAGCACTGTATCATCCATTGATGTACTTCTATCTTCATAGTGAAAATTGTCCTTTGAGGTTATGCCCTACAAGCTATTAAACTCCTAAAAATGTCACTAAAATGACAGTCTCTTGAATCTTCATGTGCTTTAAACTCTCAATCCTGGTGTACTTCTAATATATTTCCAACTTCCAGTTTGTCTGGGTCAATATATCATCAATATAGTCAATGGCACCCCACTCCAGTACTCTTGCCTGGAAAATCCCATGGATGGAGGAGCCTAGTGGGCTGCAGTCCATGGGGTCACTAAGAGTCAGACACAACTGAGCGACTTCACTTTCACTTTCATGCATTGGAGAAGGAAATGGCAACCCACTCCAATGTTCTTGCCTGGAGAATTCCAGGGACGGGGGAGCCTGGTGGGCTGCTGTCTATGGGGTAGCACAGAGTCGGACACGACTGAAGTGACTTAACAGTATAGAAAACTAATGAAATGTTCTGCAGAATATCCAGATGTACCAGTCCTTTCAGGCTATTTTGACAGAAGGTAGAATGAGCTAGCCCTATGAAGACAATCATATACATGGATAGCCTTGTCCCAGGCCTTTGTACCTGAAGTGGTAATAACCAGTTTAACAAAGTACCTCATCTAATACTGAATTAAGTTTAAGTAATCCTCTTTTTCCAGGAACTTTCTTCAGAAACCTGGATTTCTATAGACCAGATCAATGGTTTAAGGGAAAAAATGTTGGAAAGATGTATTTAAAAATTATTTTTTATTTAAATTTATTTATTTTAGTTGGAGGCTAATTACTTTACAATATTGTATTGGTTTTGCCATACATCAACATGAATCCACCATGGGTGTACACATGTTCCCCATCCTGAGTCCCCCTCTCACCTCCCTCCCTGTACCATCCCTCTGGGTCATCCCAGTGCACCAGCCCCAAGCATCCTGTATCCTGAATTGAACCTGGACTGGCGATTCATTTCTTATATGGTATTATACATGTTTCAATGCCATTCTCCCAAATCATAGTGGTGTACTTGCTTGCCATTTTTTTTAAGGATGTAATATTTGATTTCTACATTGGCCACTAGAGATGAGCTTTAGAAACTTCTCTTTTGTCACTTCCGTGATGATAGTTCCTACCCAAGTTAAGAAAATGGTATGAGGGTTCTGCCAATGACCATTTTCTTTGCATTTATATAGTCGGGTTTTCCTGGTAGCTCAGGTGGTAAAGAACCTGCCTGCAATGCAGGAGACCTAGGTTCAATCCTGGGTTGGGAAGATCTCTTGTAGGAGGAAGTGGCAACCCATTCCAGTATTCTTGACTGAAAAATTCCATGGACAGAGAATCCTGGCAGGCTACAGTCCTTGGAATCACAGAGTCAGACACAACTGAGCAACTAACACTTATACAGTCAAGACCAGGGACTTAACCACTGGTTTGGCCCAAGGACACTGAATCTGTTAGGACTCAGTGTTACCTGGCCCAACGTGGAACCTAACATAACAACAGTGATTATTCTTTGTATCCATATCTCTAGATATCAATGTGTGAGGCCCAGAAGGCATCTCTAGTAGTTTTAAAGAAGGCCCTTATCCCCTATAGAAAAAGCAGAGGCCAAGAAGCTAGCTTCGAGACAAAAGTTCATAACACACTGCATGCTTAAGTAAAGCATGTCTATGCTAATGTCAAGGCTCTGTCTGGAAAAACATGGAGCCCTGAAGCATCAGATTGAGACACCTGTATGGGTCCTTAAATGATTTTAGCTGTTCAAAGTTCTTTGAGCCTTGTGAACCAAGGAGGAATTGGCTCTCAAACATGCACCTCACTAATTTATTTCTTTATGACAGAAATAATCTCTATGGATATGATGCTCAGATTTCTTTCAAGAGAATTTTGTACAAGGAAATTAAATGGTGGGGACCCCCTCCAGCTCGTGCCCTGCCTGACTGCAGGATCCATGCAGGCAACAATCTTCTTGGGATACTCCCAGCTAAGAACTGAGCATGGCATGCTTGTAGGAACATTACCATTCACCTCTGGTGCAGAACTCTTACAGGAGAATTTGAGAAAGTTTTGGCCAGTCAGTGGGGAGCCCCAGTCAGCATTGCAATGCAGTGTGCCTCCTCCTACCCAATTCTCCTATTTCAGATGTCAGGTCTGCATTGCCTTTCAAAGTCTTTCCTCACCCGCTCCTGCTCTCGTCTTCCTCTTACCCTTACAGCTTTTTCCCAAAGTGATTCCATCAGATGCCTGCTTCATGGAGGATCTGAACCCACAAACTCCCTCTAATCTTATGGATGCTGACTTTGACATATCTTCTCAGATGATTTTTAACTTTTTAGGTGAGAGGTCTTGCTACCTGCTTTAGGTAAAGCTCAGGCTTGCTGACTTGGGAACACTGGTCAGTTCACACATTAGCTACACTCAGTTCCTCTGCTTCATCCCATCTAAGCCTCACAGGGCAAGTAGAAGGAGATCAAGGGCCATTTCTGCATACCACCAAAGTGCTATTACCCTGATGGTTCCAAAGATATTCTCAGAGACTATTAATTTCCTACAATGTCTCTCAGTGATTCGAGTCAGAACAGTATAAGAAATAGGCAAACTAATTTGAGTGATCACAGTGTCATACTTAAAAGCAGCTGATATATAGCCATAGACTAGGTGTTCAAGGATGAATGGCTCATAACTTGTATGATCTATGGGAATAAACCAGCTTCTTTCTCCAAGTCCAAGACTTTGATGACTAGAATCTTTTTGAAACAAAATAATTAGTGGATACTTCAGCAGAGTGGTATGAGAACCATCACCTCTGTACATAATTCTCTTGAATCCAACAGACTACTTCAGAGAGGAAATTGATGAGGGTCCAGCTGCTGCTGAGTTCCATCTCTACACTAGAAGCCATGCCTGCTAAGGGCTGCTGCCCTGTAACGACAGGGCTAGGCTACTAAGGCTCTCCCTTAGGGAGATTCAGGGACCCTACTAGGAGGAGTAAGCCAAGAAAGCAGTCTCTAAGGCTAGAGTTTGCAATTGGATCACTTAACAACTTGTTGGCAATGTCCTAATTGCTTTCCTTTAGGTGGACAAAAGATATAGGAACATTGTCCACCAGTGGCTAACTCTTACTCTGGCAAATTGGGAGAATGTGTGAGAAGAGAGTACACTAAATGTTCCTATGTATCATACATCTTGCATGGAATCATATCTAGACTCCTAATCATTAACCAAAGTCCTGAGGGCCCCTTTATTGTCTTGCCTCCCTATTATGATACTAGTCTTCTCCCTTTAAGGTTCAGTGATTAAACCTGGGAGCAACAATTCTAACCCATCTAGGATGTACTGCAGCCCCCCGAAAATCTCAGCCTGCCCACAAACTAGATTTGAATCAAGCTTGTTATCTCTTCAATTCAGATTTCAACTTTGCCACTAGAAGGACCAGAAAAAGGACTATTAAACATAAGTCCAGGACAAACCCCAGATTCAATCCAGGTCTTTTCCCTGAAGGCCACTCTCGATACTTCAAATTCTCAGGTTGTTGGGTAGCTTCAGGCTTCGAAGTGAATGGACAAGGCCACCACACTATGGGTTGCTTTTTGTTCCTTCTTTAAGACCAGCATTTATTGGTATTTAATATTTTAATATCTAAGATTGAGATACATAGCAGGATATATAATACAATGTACAATGTTAGTTTTAGATAATTTAGAATATGCTCAGCATTTAAGCTTAAAGTGCAAGACACTGCACAGAGCTCAGAAATCATTGTTGAGAACTACTAGTAGTTTCAGTTCCAGTGACATTCCTGAAGGCTACAACTGTTTCGTTCTCCTGCTTTCTGCAGATGCCTTTTCAAATTCACTGAGAATTGTCTATGGGTAATTTTTGCCCTGCTAATCAACACTGGCCTGGGTGAGAATTTTTCAAAGTTGCCTTGAACTGAGATTCCCACTCAATACTTCTCTCACATTCTCCTAGCCATTGAGAACACAGCAGCCCGGCCACTCCTGTGATTCAGGATTTGATTCGGGGCAGCCATAGACTGCAATTTGCAGTATGCAGAACAGGAGAAATAAATGCCTATTTTATGCAACACTGAAGGCACGTGCCTCCCTGATGCAGGTACTGATGATCCATCCCAGCATGTTTTCTGATGCCTAGAAAAATATTGGATGTGTCCCAACATGCTAATAAGTCAACTACCTATGGCCCATGAGATGAAGTATGCTTCCCCTTCTCTTGCCTTAAAAATCACGTAAGTGGTTGTACCTTTATTCCAAACCTTTTGTTCAGCCAATGGGGAGCCCCAATCAAAGTCTCCTGTGCAATTTCAGGTATCAGACTTATAACGTATTCAAGTCTCCCCCACCTCCTCTTTTCTCTACTTCATGCATAACAGAAATGGCCAATACACAGCCATAGGTTTACCAGTTAAAGGATGACCCTATTTTCTAGACAGTATAATCTGTATTGTTTTTATAGTTGTAAGATGTGAAGTGCCTCAGAAAACGCTCAAAGGAGACTCAAGGAAACCTTAGAAAAATAGAAACTTAGGTAAAGGGAAAGAAAAGTAAAGGTGTATTTTGTCAGGAGTTCAGTGGGTCCTTAAGGTTGCATTTCTTCCCTCCACGCTACCCATTCCTTCCTCACTTTGCACTGTCGGCATTAAATTCTTGTCTCAGGCTCTGTTCCTGGAAGGGTCCAAATTAAGGCATTAAAAATTAGGTTAGTCAATATGATCATTTTTCTTGTAGGATGGGAAGTACAAACAAACATGGTAATGGTCTATTTTGTTTAGTAAAATAGACTTACCTTCTTCCACATGGATATTCTGGCTATAAGAACAAAATCAGCCTAGATCTGTCCCCAGATCATGAAAAGCCTTGCTATCAATGGTCAAGACCTGGCCTAGAAAGCAAGCTTTCAGATATGGGACCCACTCTAGATAAGCCAGAGAATGAATATCTATAGCCGTTAAAGGCTTGCCAATTGGTGCACGTGATGCCAAAACTTCAGCCTCTGAAAGCATGGATTTGAATGGAGCTAATGTGTCTCATCACCGACTGGATGCACATGAATTTGAGTAAACTCTGGGAATTGGTGATGGACAGGGAAGCCCGGCGTGCTGCAGTCCATGAGGTTGCAAAGAGTTGGACACAACTGAGTGACTGAACTGAACGTGTCTCCATTTTCAGTTGTGACCATGCAGATCACAACTTTGCTATGAACAGGACAAGACAAGGGATTATTGAACTTGAATCCAGGTCCAACCCCTGTCTCAACCCAAGTCTTTCTTTTCCCTAAGACCATCCGTGATCTCTGTGTGTCTCAGAACTACAGAGAGCATCTTCAGACTTCATATCATGAGGCTAGGTCACCATCAAGTAGGATGACCTTGGTATCTCTTTAGACCAGCTGTTAAATGGTATTTTCTGTTTCTAGGGTATATGTATGTATACACACACACACCCCTCTGTAGATATCATCATGTAGAATTCTGTGATATATATCATGTAGAATTTAAGTTTTTAATAACCATACCTCAAGCTAACTTTTTAAAGCATATAGTACATGGTATTTCAGACAACCATGTTCCGTTTTAGAAGTACTAATAATTCAAGTCCCTATGACAGATTGCAAAATGGAACAAACTCATTTTCTCTTGAGGTTCCATTTGTGATAATCCTTCTACAGATGCCTAACACATTTTCCATTCTTTTACTTGCGCCTGAACATCTATATATTCCTACAAAAAACTTCAAGTTCTAAAGCAAGTATGATGCCATTTGCTGTGTTTTCTCATTCCCTGGATAGTGATGAGCATGGAAAGCATGTTGATATTGTGAATTGTGAAATGTGAATTGATTATATGACTTGGTGAACACAGTTCTGGCCCATTAATTCTGTTGCTCTTTGGCCTTTTGGAATTCTCAGAAGTTAAACAACATGATAATTTACCATAAAGATTTATAATTTAGAGTTCATAATACAAATATGCCTTGATTTTAGAGAAAGTTCAAGCCTTCTCCAATACTATATGAAATTTAAAATCATACTATTCTGCCAAATCTAAGTATTCTTTGTAAATATAAAAGGTGGAAAATTTGTGCCATTGGTGATCTCTTCAAAATTGCTATCAAACTGAACTGGTTACTCATAAGCAACCTTATTAATGTGGAAATTATCTTGAAAAATACTATAATTTCCCAACTTTAAAAATGATGAAGAACCTGACTTCATATGTATTATGAGGGCTATGCAGTCATATGTATGATTAGATTCATTAAGGGCCAACAACAGGGCTTTCCTTGTGGCTCAGAGGTAAAGCCTCTGCCTGCAATGTGGGAGACCCAGGTTTTATCCCTGGGTCAGAAAGATCCCCTGGAGAAGGAAATGACAACCCACTCCAGTACTGCTGCCTGGAAAATTCTGTGGGTTATAATCGATGGGGTTGCAAAGAGTCAGACAGGACTGAGCGACTTCACTTTCACTTTCTAAGGGCAAACAACATATCGAGTAGACTAATGTAAACTAAGCTTTGGTTTTTTTGAATATCACAATAATGTGTATGAATATACTAGAGTATATTAAGAATCACATTTGGTTCTCAGTGGCCCCACAGTGAAGAAGGATATGAATGTTTTCTGCTTGTTTTACTGCTGTGGTATGTTACTTACATCTTTAGCATTTCTACAACATGGGATTTGTAAAGGTAGCTCTGAGATACAGCAAGAAAAATGTAGATGTAGATCTAGGAGAACATCTTATAGCATTGGTTTGGACAAAAATTGAAATTGCTTTAAGTGTCTAATCCTTTTTGACTTGTGGGATGTAAGTTTTTAAAAGTTTTAGGAGTCTTCAGAACAGGAGAAGTAAATACTGTTTTATGCAAAACTGAAGCCACATGCCTCCCTTAAGCAGGTACTGATGATTCAGCCCAGCATGCTTTTCTGATGCTTAGAAAAATATTGGATTCTTCCCAACATACTAATACATCAGCTACCAATGCCCCATGAGATGAAGTATGCTTGCTCTTCTATTACCTTAAAAATCTAGTAAATGGTTGATTAAAGGTAGTACCTTTATTCCAAATTGTGGCATGCTTGGACATGTGTAGATGACCGACAGCTACCAGCAGCCGCACCTCAAGGATCTACTGCAACATTCAGGCCGAGGCCTTGTCCTCCCCTCGGTTGTTTGCAGTCTAAACCTTACTCCTGCCCAGCATAGAACTCTGTTCTAACTCTAAGACCTCCTATTGCCTGGTGAAAACTTTCTGAAAGGTGACACATAGTCAGAGTTTCTTCTTAGTCCTTCCTTCTTTGTCCCTTCACAGGGTCAGATGTTTATCCCTTTCTGATGGCTCTCTCATCTTTAGAGAAGGTCTCAGAAGACCTCCGTATCATCTGTAGACCAGAGGTGGTAGGTTAATAGGCAGGTGCTTATCCTTTTGGTGTCAGAATTGATAATCCCAGGACAGGACTTTTTAGGTTGGCAGTAGTAATAAAGAGAAAAAAGATGACTTCCAAGGGCCAGATTCTTCAAGGTTCCTTTCAGATACTCCTATACAATCCCCAAACAGATTTTAGGGGTCCATATTTCCCTTTACTAGAGTATGAAAAGATGACTCTGAGGTCACATCATCTCTTGCCCTACCTAGATGTGACTGAACACATGACCAATTTACCCAACAGTCTTGTCTCAGTAGTCACCTAGATGACTATTAACTATTAATGACTATTATATATAGAATGTTATAGATGACTATTAATAGATTCAGTTAACAGTTTCTTTAGCAGTTGCTTCACACATCTGTATACTGAAAACTTTATACAGTTCTCAGATTTTGTGAAAAACCTGGAATTGCTATGTTAAAAAAAAAACAAAAAACACCATTTCTGGAGGGAACTCAGAGTCAGTATAGTAATTCTAAGTTTTATGACCAAAATCCATCAGATGAATTTTGTAGGACTTCCTGGATACAAGAATATAGTTATCAGAACCTGGATGAGGAACTCTCTGGTAATGTCTGGGGATAGTTCAATACCTCCTCAGATTCTTCCATCTTTGTCACCTTGACATGCAGCCTCATGCTCAAAAGGAGAGCCCAGATACTGCCAATCATCTCCAACATCCTTGGCCATGGCTTGTCCAAGATGAGGCCAAGCTTTGGCATGGTCCACATCACACTATTCCAGAAGATGAGGTGGCTCCAGGATTAGTCCCAGGCCTCACAGACCCAGAGAAAATATAGCACCTTCTCACCAAATTCAGACTCAAAATAAGTGCTGTGAGGGGAGGTGTGAAGTTTAGCTGCCCTGTTATTCTGTTTCTGTTAAAAAGGTGTTTCAAAATGGTTTTAGCATAACTGGCAGATTTTCTCCAGATCATGTGGAGAAAAACAGAACCCAGTCTTCTATCACACCAATAAATTAAATAATTTGAGTAGTGATATAAGCTGAAATTTGAAAGTATTTTCATCCCTAATAATTCCTTAATTTACAAGGGAAATCACATTCATCATGTGCTAATCCCCAGGATGGGTTGATTGGTTTTATATTTAGAATTACCAACAAACCATTCATCCTTGATTCAGGCTCAGATTTCACCAAGGGAGATCAAGGAGGCTAATCCCATCAAAAAAGAATAAGGAGGCTAATCTGGTACTTTTTGCCAGAGCACGGGGATCTCTATAATGCAGATATGCTGCTGCTAAGTTGCTTCAGTCGTGTCCGACTCTGTGCGACCCCATAGATGGCAGCCCGCCAGGCTCCCCCGTCCCTGGGATTCTCCAGGCAAGAACACTGGAGTGGGTTGCCATTTCCTTCTCCAATGCATGAAAGTGAAAAGTGAAAGTGAAGTCACTCAGTCATGTCCAACTCTGAGCGATCCCATGGACTGCAGCCTTCCAGGCTCTTCCATCCATGGTATTTTTCAGGCAAGAGTACTGGAGTAGGGTGCCATTGCCTTCTCCGAATGCAGACATAAATGAAGCCAATATTTGTGGGGTCTGAGCATTTGTCCATCAGGACAGGTAAAGGAACACTCAGAGCCTGGAACTGTTGAAGGGGCAGGTACATGAATAAAGGGGGAGTCAGTCAAGATCTTCCTCAACAGATCAGAAGCCCTCTAAAGGATCACCACAGAGGAACACTTAGTATAAGTCATTATATATTTGCATGTTTTTTCTCTGTTCTTATACTTATTGAGAAAAGTAAAAGTGTTTGGTAACATCAGAAGTCACAACCTAGAAGACTTGTCTAGTTGAGGGACAATGGAAGCTACAAATAGCTTGTTCCATCTTGGCACGAGCCTCAGGGTGGTCAAGGGAGCTGGATTTCTCAAATGTAAAGATGACAATATATATTTGATAGACAAAACAAACATTATAAAGTTTTGGTCAGGAAGTGACCAATTCCAAATTCCTGAAAATGTATTTTTATGCTATATTGAAATTTTACCACCCATGGTGAGAAGAATCAATGACAGGAAACAGGACTGGTGGATGACTCCCTCTTCTTCCCATCCTCTGGGAACCCCCAATTCTGCTTCCATTTTAGGAAGATGCTAGCAGATCTGGCTCATGTCTACCTCCTCCACAAAGCCAAGTGTTTGCTCTTCCCCTCCTCCAAGTTTTGGGTCCAAGCACTTCAATGAATTCAAACTTGACCACGCCTGACACCTTTATCCTGTGCCATGTGTACTCTCTACTGTTCAGTATACATTGAACTTCTTAATGGCAGGGACTTCCGAGTCCACCAAGTGTCACCAGGACTTATTGATATGACACATAGGCACCCATTGATTGACTGAATATTCATCTTATACAACAGAACCTGAAAAATTAGGTCTAACCAAGTCTTTGCCATTTCCTTCCAGGATGTTACATTTGATTTTCTGTTTTGGCCAAAAGCTGACTATTTTGGTCTTCTCCATTTTGACAGTTCTTACTCACAAGCTAAAACAACCACTATTAGAAATGTATTGGATACCAAGTATTTTCATATTGATTATGCAGTCAGGTACCAGGGAAATGACCATTGGGGTGCTCTGTGGACAGTGTGGCTGGGCTAGGACTCCACTGATGATCTAGTCCAACACCATCTTTCAATTTATATTTTCTTTTACAGGAATGTCATGATTATGCTGTGCATCTCTAGATATCAATGTTGTGTTGGGACATGTGTCTCAGCTGCAAAATGTTTGGGAAAAAAATGTCAGTATTGGTGTCCCAGCTATGTAAGATTAGGTCCTTTGGGGAAGAAGCGGGAAATCAACCAGGTATACTTGGTGTTATAGGGTCTTTCACCCAGATGTCATGTTTTCCTTAGCCCTGATTTCTAGGTCTGAAATGACTCTCATCTGGAAATTTGGCAAGAGATCACGACTATTATGACTGCTCTGAGCCTCATGTTTTATTTCTTCTGGTTGTATATGTTGAGCCACGTCTTTGGTAGCCCGTACGTCCATCTGACTTGTTCTTAGAAATGCTGTGTTCTATCAACCATTTTCTTAACTCTCCATGGTCAGTTCTTTTGATCTTGTCTCATTTAAAGTTGTCCATCCTTCCTTTTGATGGTTAAGCATAGCCACCTAGTTTCTATTATCCTTGATGGTATCATCCTCACTGGTTTTGATGAGCCTCAATTCATAATTTTTTACTCTCAGCCTGAACCTACAGAGAACAGCAACTACTATGTTTCTCAATGACTCTAGCTCATTAACAGTAATTTCTATTGCTTTCTACATAATACATAGGGTGGTCATTGGGCCTTTCTTAGGACAGTCATCCTGGTGAGTTTTATATCCCTACATTCCAGCATCCCCACTTCTGTTTTCTAATCTACTATTTTACTTCATAGTCTAGAACCTTATTTAGAGGCACAATTCTTGTAATCAGGCATTTATTTCAAGTTCTGTAAACTTCCCTCTCCTACAATTATAATGGTAGCAAGACCAAGAGGGGGGACTGAATTCAAGACATACAACCTGATGTCAGAGTCAGGGCCTTTGAAGCCAATATGCTCCTTTCAGTGGACAGATGAAAGTGCAGCTAATCATCTAAAAATCAACATATTTCATGAGATGAAACTGAACTGTGGCTCTCAGAAACTTTCTATTATGGAAATAAAGAATGGATTTAATTATCTGGTTTTTACAATCCCTACCATACTTCTATGACTATAGAAATATGTTCTTTCAAATATTTAATAGAAAAAAAAATAACAAAGAACAAACAGGCCAGGTTCCACCTTAAAAGATCAGAATGTTCTAGAAGTATCACCACAGAGAAGAGAAAAACTACTTAATTCAAAAATGGATTTCATGTTTTCCTGCCTGCTTAATAGAAAGTTGAAGTAGAATAGCATTTGCTAAGCAGCCTTACAAGTCAGAATATGAATCATTATCTAGCCAAGGAATAAATGGCAATTGACTCATTTATCACCTAGTTCCCTCTGGGTACCAGCCTCAAGGTAGCTGAAGTTTTCAAATGGATGGATAATATACACAATCATTTTGCCTAGTAAAGCAGATAATTAGAAAACTTGAGTCAGAAAGCAACACAAATTCATAAAGTATCAGCTGTTTACATTTTGCATAGACAATGGAACACCCATGGCAACATTTCTCAATAAGGAACGAAAACTGATGGTAACAACTCTAACCTCTCATCTTCTTGGAATGTCCAGGAGTTATTCTGCTTCCTGATGGCAAAGATGCCAGCATACCTGGCTCATGCCTGTCTCCACCTAATAACCTGCTTACTACTCCCTCTTACTTTTGGGTCAGAGTCCCTTCAGTGAATTCAATCCTCACAGTCCATTTAAAAACTTAAATTATTGCTCACTGGTAGCCTGACTCCCTTTATCTGTCTCCATTTATAGTGTGAACACTCTCTAACTGATGAGAAACTTTAATTGTGTTCAGTCTATATCACATTAAGCTTTATGGCTGAAATATTTCTCTTGCTTTCACTGAGTATCTTAGAAAAACTCATGGGACTTAAAATGGTGTGTGAAACATAGTGGGAACACAATGGTTGAAACCTCATCTGATACAACAGGACCTGAATAGTAGATATAAGTTATTCCTTACAGGATGCAATTTTTTTTTTCCTTCTTTGCTATTAAAGGATAAGTTTGAGAATCTTTTATTTGGTCTTCTCTATGATGATAGTCCCTTGGACAGCAAAGAGATCAAACCAGTCAATCCTAAAAGAAATCAACCCTGAATATTCATTGGAAGGACTGATGCTGAAGCTCCAATAATTTGGCCACCTGATTTGAAGAGCCAACTCATTGTGAAAGACCCTAATGCTGGGAAAGATTGAAGGCAAAAGGAGAAGGGAGCAGCAGAGGATGAGATGGTTAGGTAGCATCATTGACTTAATGGACATGGGTTTCAGCAAACTCTGGAAGATAACAGAAGACAGAGCAGCCTGATTTGCTGCAATCCATGGGGTCACAGAGTCAGACATGAGTTAGCAACTGAACAACAGCAACAATAAAACCACCACCTCTTTGATGACTTGTGGAAGTACTTTACAACATTCTGCCTGAGTGAGTTTCCTCAGACTTAAACCAAGAATTTGAAATTACTGTGATGATACAGTTGATTTCAGAAGTGTAAATAATTGATCAAGTTCTTGAAGTACTGTGCCAAAGTTGTAGGAGGCTGAGGAATCTGGATGCCCATCAATTTTTAATAAGATCAAATACTGGAAAGCAGGGAATTGGATAGACCAGATAATCAAAAAGTTACCACTCCAAGATAAAAACTGTTGACAAGAAAGATTGAGGGCAAGAGGAGAAAGGGGTGACAGAGGATGATTGTTGGATGGCATCAGAGACTCAAGTCTAGCTTTGATAGCTAGATCAAACTTCAGGAAATAGTGAAGGACGAGGTAGCTTGATGTGCTACAGTCCACAGTCGCAGAGTCAGACACGGCTTAGCAACTGAACAATGATGATTGTTCTTTCCCACAGGCTAATGAAACAGTACTATCATTCTACCAATAGTTGAGTTTTTTATTTTTGTTGTTGTTCAATTACACATTCTGGTACCATTCTTACATTCTAGCTTCTTTTTGTTTATTAATTTTCTTCACCTCATTGACTAGAACCTTAAATGATGCTAAAGGAAACTCTTCTGTTGATAACTTTAATCAGGAATATCTCAAGATTTCTGAGATTTCCTGACTGTGGGATTATGATGGTACCCAACCAAGAGGTGGCCTGGGTTGATGCCATGTGACTTTATCTCAGTTCTGTCAGCCACCATGTCCAGATGATCACAATCAGTCAACTGAACTACACATTGGAAAGTTTTACCTCTTCAGTAATGTTTCTGAGAGGTAAGGATGCAATATTAACCCTATTCCCTTTGAAAGGGGATTATAAATTCCTAGAGTAAGAAGCCAGATATCCATGGCCAATTTTAGGAGTTGATTAGTAGTGATTAAATAAGATTATGGCAGGTTATGATTCTGGAATAAGGATTCTTCTAGCCTTTTCATGGAACCTACAGGAAATGGTAACCCACTCTGGTATTCTTGCATGGAAAATCCCATGGATAGTGCAAGGGATGCAAAAGAGTTTTTCAGAGAGGGTTTCACCAACAAGATGGCTCTCTGAAGATAGTGGACAGAAATAGCCTAATCCTGGGACATCTTAAATTGGCAGGATTTTAAAAATTCCAGAGGCCAACTGGGTTCTGACAGCTTGTGCTGATTGGGAGGGTGAGAAAGGAAGATGCTCAGAGGGGCAGAGTGTGTTGCGTTGGTGTTAAGTTTAAATATGGCTTCCCTGTGAACTACTTCTAATTCTTTATGCATCATCATGAAGATTCATAGTAGAATAGTTTCCATGGTCATGAAGCAGAAGCAGTTTAAAGAGTTAAAAGACAGGAGACAAGTTAACAGTTCAAAACACTGGTAAACAGGCAAGGTGGAAGTCCTCAAGAGCAGAAGGTAGGGGACACCCCAGATGGAAGGGCCAGGTCTCAGAATGGCTACCATCATACCACCTAAGCAGAGGTGGTAATGGTGGAGAGAAAGAACCAACTGACAGGATGAGCTGGTCTATTCTCCAATTCCCATTCCAGGGATCCTGGAATGCAAGCCTCTTGCCAAGGAATGCCTACAGAACATGAAAATATAATTATATTCACAGGAATTCTTTTTTTCAGAGGTATAAAGCTTACTCTTGCGATGCTGGTCACATAGCTCAGATTCCAGTTGTTGCAAAACAAAAAAATATTAGAGGACGTCACTTCTGATATTCACCTGGAACCAAAGCTAGTCTGATGACATTTTACTCTGGGAAGTTTCCAGTCAAAGACAAAAAGAATCATATGGCAAACCTCTTAAGCATCCAGGAGTTACAGGAAGGCATCGTAGGAGATATTCCTTCTGCTAGGGAGGGATTAGCTTATGTTTTTTTTTTTTTTCCCCTCATCAATTAAGTAGCAATTTCTCCACACTTGATTTGTTTGTTCAAAGTCCCAATTTACCTATACTTTCACTCAATAGCCAACAAACTCTTCAGAAACTAGTCGGATGGAGGACACATGAGATTTCCAAAGTGAAAAGAGAGGCCAGTTTACCTCAGAACAGAAGGTTCATAGCCTCCATGGAGATACTGAGGTCTACATTTGTTATTTATGTGCTTTTTCTGTTTTATATTTTAATAAGCAATAGAGAAATAGCGTGATTAGTAGTGTGGCTTGGGATATTTATCTGCAGGTTTGTCTAAACTCACCCGGCCAATCAAGGGTCAATGACCCTTGAAAACCTCTAATGGCTTTTTCTTCCAGGCCCCAATCTCAAGGTAGCTGTGTTTCTGGATGGAGGAGACCAGCCACACATTTGGTCTTGACTGGTAAAGGAAATGAGTAGAGGATTTGCAGTAAGAAAGAGGGTTATTTTACATTAAGATGTTAGAGTAGCTGGCCTTTTTGGATTTAGATTCAAATAGTGTTGTGAACATGGGATGCTGTTATCCTAATCCAGACATTAGAAGCTGGAAATATCTAAAACGAGTCAATAAAAGGTCTCAGAAACAAAGGCTAGTTTGAGGTATAAACTGTATTTAGGAGTACAGGAAAGATAAAATAGTGTTTAATATTTTTGAGATGAGAAAGCCAGAGTCTACTAATAGCTGCCACCACAAGTTGGGAGAACTCTAGGACTCATGGACTGGAGGGGATAAAAGTTAGGAAGCAAAGATTTTAGGAACAACCAACAAGGGGATGTGCCTAAGCTCCACATTAGTGAGCACCAACAAGAAGAAAATTGAGGATTGGGAAATGGACAGTTTATATAGCAGAAGCCATCTGAGACTGAAGATTATGGGACTGCCCAAGGTTCTCCTGGCAGAGAGATGGTGCATGGAATTACATGCTGATATTCACAACTATTATGACAACTCAGAATAGTTGAGGGGAATTGCATAAGGATAGCTGAAGCTTGGGCATGTTATTCTGTCTAAGCACTACCAGGGTGAACATTCTAGTACAACCTCACTTAGGACCTGTACAGGACCCAGTGATCAGGGACTTCTAGAGGTAGCTTTGTCACACTGTCATTGGACTCCAAAAAGGGGGGAAAAAGTATCTGGGACTATCCCGAGTTTTTAATGAGAATATAGATGTCCCCCAAATAGTTTCCTAATAAACTATGCTAGACTACTCACAGTACATCAAATGAACCAAAGAGGAAGCACAGAAGCCTGATATCTAGCCCTGAGCAAATCTTCTACACTCATGGCCCACAGGGCTCTGTCTCATTAGCTAAGCCTGCTAAACTGTCACTTCACAGCCAGTGTTAGTAATAGAAGTTGTTCCTTAGGTGAGTCGTCTAAATTCACCCTCTTAAGACTCTGTACAACCCTTAGATTGCCCTCAATTTTAATCACATCACTAACACCCAGACTCAAGGAGAGCACATACTTTCATTCTAGGGTCAGGGTTTTGTACTTGCACATGAGTCTGTTCAGGCACGTATGAAGTATCTCTTATCACCCAAGACATGGCTACTCTATGCCAGGTTTTCAGCTACCTTCTACAGCAGTTGTTTCCAATACCGTCAGCCATACACCAATCAGGAAAACTTGTTATAGGTTCAAACTCCAGACCTCCTTATCTTTACCTGCAGGAGACAGCCTTCTCTGTGACATTTATTCTTAGCAATGACATCCTCGAAATTTTCTTCCCCCTGATAGCAAAGCATTTAGTATTGTTTCATCTTCTGGGGTCATGGTAGCTGTTGATGTCTTGTTATCACTGATACACCTTCTAGTTCGGCGAATCTTTCCAGTAGCCACTGAACAAGTAACTGACATATCTGTACCCAGTATTTTTTGAGTTGATAAACAGGAAGCATTAGGTTTCTCATCTGAGGTTCTCAAAATATGAGGGGTCTTGATTTTCTACTTACGAAGCTTTGGATTAGGAGACTTTATCCATCATTAATGTTATGGTCAAAGTGATTGACTTCTAGACCTGGGCTTTTCAGGCTGAAGCTACACTCTTCCTTCTGAAAGGGGTTGGAAAGGAAAAATAATCATCATTTGATATGACTCTAAATACTTGTACTGGGAGAGGAGGTGGTTACCCACAGGATACAGATATCCCAACAAGGTGAAGTTATGAGCCACATGAGGTACCTCCTGCCCATGATGAAGGCTTTGGCTGTGTTGCTGGTTTCAATCACAATTAGGGCTTCTATCAGCATCCACCTTGAAAGAGTTTTGACAGGTGATTACAAAGGGCTTTTCTTTATCATTAAAAAAAAAAGGAAAGTAAAGTCCAGAATTAGGCCTTCCATTAATGAGACACAGAATCTCAAAACTGGTTTCACTAATTGGGTAGAAATGAACTTAAGAAACAGTCTCAGAGTGCCCAACACAGTAGTCCATGCATCTAATAAGGCACAGTCAGTAAGATATGTTGGCAAGTTAAAATGTACTCAGGGCTCAAAAAACACCCCAAAATCTCATTTATCATCTGCACGAGACAATCTTAAGACTGAATCCTAATCCTATGAAGGTAAAAAATAAGCACAACTGTAGTGGTTAGTCCAATATATGAGAAAATCATGGCATTTCCAATGGGACAGACATTTGTGTATACCCAGACACCCAAGCTTAGGATCCATCTACTCAGTACATTAGTCTCACACCATGGGCACAAGTGATACGAAAATTTTGGTAGGAAGAACTGAAGTATTAGATGCCTTGATTAAAAATGCTGATTGAGCTTCCAAGGCAGCAGGTTATATACCATCAAAAGCCTGTAAAAGCCAATTTGCAAACTACTGCCAGGAACCAGTGAAGGAAATTATTTCACATACATCATAGTAATTACCGTTGTAGCAGTTTAAGGGATGTTGTTCAGTCTAGCATGACGGGTATAATTGGTTAGTCTGACAAGGCTACCAATATTCCTCAGACTGAACCATTCACGGCATTCTTATTCCAGAGGGATGAGTCATATGCTGCTGAGCATTTCTGCCCCACGATGAAATTAGACTACTAAAAATCCAGCATTTCAGACCATTCCATGAGAACAATGGTTACTTCCATTTTTTAAGAAATAACTGTATCACATCTACAAGTTCAGTGTAAAGCCATGCTCTGCCAAAAACCTTGCTGAGACATTCATTTCAAACCTTTGTTCAAATATAACTTTCAGTATAGGATTAAAATGTCCATTTTCCTCATGTATAGTCTGAAGTGTTCCTATATTAACAAATTTCAACACCAACTGGATGTCCAACAATTCAACTGACACCACTAACTTGGAATTATTGTCAGATACAAATGAAAGGACCCAGTATAACAAGATGTCCCCACTCAGGTAACAGTCACAGGTTGTGTTACAACCTATACTCCTGTTCGATTTGTCTATAAACTGTGTTCCTATTCTCCCCTTCATCAGGTTCAATAATTTACTAGACTAGTTCATGGATGCTAAAGCTGAAACTCCAGTACTTTGGCCACCTCATGGGAAGAGTTGACTCATTGGAAAAGACTCTGATGCTGGGAGGGATTGGGGGGGCAGGAGGAGAAGGGGACGACAGAGGATGAGATGGCTGGATGGCATCACTGACTCGATGGACGTGAGTCTGGGTGAACTCCAGGAGTTGGTGATGGACAGGAAGGCCTGGCATGCTGCGATTCATGGGGTCGCAAAGAGTCAGACATGACTGAGCTACTGAACTGAACTGAACTGAGTTCATGGAACTGAATACTTAATGCTTCCCAGTGTATTATAAAGCATTAACCTATTGAAAAGATGCATAGTAAGGTTTGGGGCAGGGCAAGTGGCACAAAGCTTCCATGCCCTGTATGGGCATGCAAATCTCCCAGCATTTCCATGTGTTCAATGCAGAAGCTCAGATCTCATTATTCAAGAGTTATAAAAAAAAAGAAAAAGGTATAGAACTTAATCTTCATCTCCCTCTATTTTCTGAAAGTCACTAGATCGAGATGAGAGATCCAACCCTCTACTTCTTTCTGGTGATCAGTCCCTGTATGAGGTTATTTAAGGGGACCACTCTAAGTCATCTCATTAGCATGAATTCCTGTGTGATCAAAAAGGGCTTGGTATGAATAACAGACACTCCTGTAACTCAAGAAATTCTAAGAGTTTTAGATTTGTACCAGGAAATGGGGACAGAGACATAAATATATTTGACCATGCATAGTCTAAGTGGTTTCTTTAACTCAAATACCATACATCATGTGGTAAAGCCAAGCACTTTTGTATATTTCTCTTATTAAGCCAGATATATTTTCCTTCTACTCAAAATCTAATGCTGGCTGTTAAATAGAATTTATACACTGCATTTTAACCATAAAATGCAGAGAAAACCTTAAACTCATGATGATGCATTAACATACATTCATCAATAATGGAAAAGTTTTGAAGTGCTCCATTATTGCTGATGATAGATGAAAGTGTCTTCAATTACAATAACTTCTTGCACACTCTACCATCCAGAATGTGTTAAGGTCTATAGTATAAAAAACCCTACCTTAACATTTAGATGGCACTTCCTAAGAGCGAGCAAGATCTTAGAGAACCAAGCCCTCAAGGACAGGGCTACATGAATCCCTAATGGGGATAGACAGGCTTTTAAGGGCTCCATTTAGGGTCAGAGACAGCTGGGCTGACTTTAGGAACAGGTAAGTGGAGCCCCTTGTTGATTTTCAGAGCAGACAAATGTTAAGCAGCTTTCTAGCCACAGTTAGAAATGAAGGCTCTTAAATTTTTTGAAAGGCAGCTACCAGAAATGCTAAAACCTGAGTGATAGAAGTAGAAAGGAGACATTATGAAGAGAAGTGATTTTATGAACATGCAAAAGGAAAAAAATAAAAGCAGCTAGATATGCTCAATAGCCTAAATCTTTACAAGAGAAAGAAATGAACAGTTCTTATCAAGACTTCATACTGAACAAATTGTCACTACAGGTACAGAGAGTAGACCTGTATTGAAATAGACTTTTTCTCCAATATGGATGGTATAAAATTATATATCCATAGGAGGTCATCAGTAGAAGTATAGAATTACTAGTTGTCTCTTATCAGCAACTATTTGGGCAACTTGTTCCTGGTTTTACCTAAAGAACGAGTTCCTAGCCCTGAGGCCAAATCCATGGTCCCTCCTTAATTATCATGCCCAGGAATTGCCTCAATCTATTCAAAATTCAAATTCATTGAGACATGAAATTAAATAACAGTGCACTTTAATGAAAATTCGAGAAATTTAAGCTTGAATATTCCTGCTGAGAAAAGTTGTCTTTCTGGGAGGAGATTTATTTTGAGGACTAAACTCTAAGATTTCAGACAGAGTAAAATGTTTTACTATAGCTAAAGGCAAAGGAAGAAAGGAAAGAAATACTCATTTGAATGCAGAGTTGTAAAGAATAGCAAGGAGAGATAAGAAAGCCTTCCTCAGTGATCAGTGCAAAGAAATAGAGGAAAACAACAAAATGGCAAAGAGTAGAGATCTCTTCAAGAAAATTAGAGATACCAAAGGAACATTTCATGCAAAGATGGGCTCGATAAAGGACAGAAATGGTATGGACCTAACAGAAGCAGAAGATATTAAGAAGAGGTGGCAAGAATACACAGAAGAACTATACAAAAAACATCTTTATGACCCAGATAATCACAATGGTGTGACCACTCACCTAGAGCCAGACATCCTGAAATGAGAAGTCAAGTGGGCCTTAGGAAGCATTGCTACAAACAAAGCTAATGGAGGTGATGGAATTCCAACTGAGCTGTTTGAAATCCTAAATGATGATGCTCTGAAAGTGCTGTTCCCAATATGCCAGCAAATTTGGAAACCTCAGCAGTGGCCACAGGACTAGAAGAGGTCAGATTTCCTTCCAATCCCAAAGAAAGGCAATGCCAAAGAATGCTAAAACTACCACACAGTTGCACTCATCTCACACATTAGCAAAGTAATACTCAAAATTCTCCAAGCCAGGCTTCAACAGTATGTGAACCGTGAGCTTCCAGATGTTCAAGCTGGATTTAGCAAAGCCAGAGGAACCAGAGATCAAATCGTCAACTTCTGCTGCTGCTGCTACTGCTGCTCAGTCAGTCGTGTCCAACTCTGTGCGACCCCATAGAGGGCAGCCCATCAGGCTCCCTCGTCACTGGGATTCTCCAGGAAAGAATACTGGAGTGGGTTGCCATTTCCTTCTCCAATGCATGAAAGTGAAGAGTGAAAGGGAAGTCGCTCAGTCGTGTTCGACTCTTAGCGACCCCATGGACTGACTGCAGCCTACCAGGCTCCTCCGCCCATGGGATTTTCCAGGCAAGAGTACTGGAATGGGGTGCCATTGCCTTCTCCACAATTCCGCTGGATCATTGAAAAAGCAAGAGGGTTCCAGAAAAATATCTATTCCTTTACTGACTATGCCAAAGCCTTTGTGTGGATCACAATAAACTGTAGAAAATTCTGAAAGAGATGGGAATACCAGACCACCTGACCTACCTCTTGAGAAACCTGTATGCAGGTCAGGAAACAACAGTTAGAACTGGACATGAACAATAGACTGGTTCCAAATCGGGAAAGGAGTATGTCAAGGCTGTATATTGTCATTCTGCTTATTTAACTTATATGTAGAGTATCTCATGTGAAATGCTGGGCTGGAAGAAGCACAAGCTGGAATCAAGTTTACCGGGAGAAATATCAATAATCTCAGATATGCAGATGACACCACCCTTATGGCAGAAAGCGAAGAACAACTAAAGAGCCTCTTGATGAGAGTGCAAGAGGAAAGTGAAAAAGTTGGCTTCAAACTCAACATTCAGAAAACTAAGATCGTGGCATCTGGTCCCATCACTTCATGGGAAATAGATGGGGATTCAATGGAAGCAGTGAGAGACTATTTTTTGGAGTTCCAAAAATCACTGAAAATGGTGACTGCAGCCATGAAATTAAAAGATGCTTGCTCCTTGGAAGAAAAGTTATGACTAACCTAGACAGTGTATTAAAAAGCAGAGACATTACTTTGCCAATAAGGGTCTGTCTAATCAAAGCTATGGTTTTTCCAGTAGTCATGTATGGATGTGAGAGTTGGATCATAAAGAAAGCTGAGCACCGAAGAATGGATGCTTTTGAACTGTGGTGTTGGAGAAGACTCTTGAGAGTCCTTGGGCTGCAAGGAGATCAAACCAGTCCATCCTAAAGGAAATAAGTCCTGAATATTCATTGGAAGGACTTATGCTAAAGCCGAAGTTCCAATACTTCGGCCACCTGATGTGAAGAACTGACTCATTTGAAAAGAGCCTGATGATGGGAAAGATTGAAGGCAGGAGGAGAAAGAGACGACAGAGGATGAAATTGTTGGATGGCATCACTGACTCGATAGACGTGAGTTTGAGTAGCTCTGGGAGTTGGTGATGGACAGGGAAACCTGACCGAGGTCTGTGGGGTCACAAAGAATCAGACACGACTGAGCGACTGAACTGAACTGAAAATGTTTTAAGCTTTAGCTGTATCATTAATATTTCCTTATAAAACATTAGAATAGAAAAACAGGATCAATAACATCTATAGAGCAATGGAAGCTGAAGTTCAACTTAGAGAAAATGTTATGGCACGAATAAAAAAAAACACTTATAAAAAGGTAATCTTTAATACCAAAGATATAGGTATAAACAGGGAACAGGAAGAAGAATGGAATATGGATCCACATGTCTTTAGCCAAAGCCTTAAGTTCAAACTAGGCCCATAGGAAACTTTGGACTGCAGTCTCTAGGCTAATATTCCATTTCTACAGTCACCTACAGGGGTTAGATAAAAAGTTACCACCCTCAACCTCTAAGGACTGCCCTGGTGGCTCAGACGGTAAAGTGTCTGCCTACAATGCGGAAGACCTGGGTTCAATCCCTGGGTTGGGAAGATCTGGAGAAGGAAATGGCAACCCTCTCTCCAGTATTCTTGCCTGGAAAATCCCATAGACGAAGGAGCCTGGTAGACTACTGTCCATGGGGTTGCAAAGAGTCAGACATGACTGAGCGACTTTACTTTTACTTTCACTTTTCAACCTCTAAAGGTACTGAGGTGCCCAGAGCCAATATATGTTCTGAGGTGCCCAGAGCCAATATATGTTGCTTGCATTATTGGTACATATATAAGGCACACTTTTTCATGACCCAAGTTCAGGCTTTCTAGTATGAAAGAACACAATTGCCAGACCTTAGGGTGTTCAGGCAATAAAGTTATCTGCTCTTAAGTCCTTCACAAGGTTCAGTAAGACATAGATTTCCTGGATAGAGAATTTTGCTTCACTTCCTGACACTGACTGATTTGAGGAGGGCATGGCAACCCACTCTGGTATTCTCGCCTAGAGAATTCCATGGACAGAGGAGCCTGGCAGGTCGCGGTCTATAGGGTTGCAAAGAGACACGACTGAAGTGACTTAGCACATACTGACACTGCCTGTCCCCTAAGTAGTTGCCTCACAGTAGCAGGGAGCTCGGCAGCAGATTCTAACTGGAATCTGCCTCACTCTTCGTTCTACCTGATTTCCTGTGATTCAGAAGTAGGAATAGGATCTTTGATTCTTCAAGCTGAAACACCACTGGCAAAAGAAGTTGCTAATTTACATGCACCTGGATTGTTATCCAGTAGAAGGTAAACTTTTGAAGCCAATCATGTGGAGTATTTCACATATCCGGGGCCACATCTTGCCAGAAGCTACCCACATACCACAGACTACTGCCCAGATCCACCTGGATGCCTAGGACACAAAGCACGCTTAGAAGACGACCATGTTCTAAATGCGGGCCTGCAGCCTAGTCAGACTGGACCTGCGCATCGCTGTGTTATGAGATCTGATTACCTTCTCTGCAGAATCCTGGGACTCTATTGACTCTTGAATAGAATCCTATAATTTCTTACATAAATTATGATCCCAAATCCAAGCTGAGACTGTTAAATATTCTTATAGCAATGGCATCAGCCCCAGGTTACTAAGGTTTAGGAGGACTGGAGAAGGAAATAGGTTAGAAAGGATCATATATGTGACATAAGGTCTCAGAGTCTGGCTGTGTGATAGTCAGAAACCTGTATTTAGACACTTAAGCTACTGTCTAGTCTAAAATTAACTGTGAATAAGGTCACAATTATTGGCAGGACATTTCCTAGTAATAACCGGGGAGCAAGTGTTCACAAGAACACCGTTTAGCACAATGGGATGAGGGGAGGAAAACAATTCTACACAGGATAATTCAGCAGTTTGCCAAAACCAAGGACAAGAACAAGGACTGCAGAAAAGAAGTGACATTCTGTAGGCACACCCCACATGTTATCCAAACACCTCACTGTGTACTAGTGACCCCAAGAGCAGGAAGAGAGTATAGGTAAGCTTTAATGGCCTTTGAAAGAAGGGATGCAATTTACGAGAACATCTGAGGATAGATGATTTTGACCTATTAAAAAGCAGATCCTAGAGACTGAGTAGAGCCACTGTAGGGAGACTGAAGCTGAAAACTTATGTCTTAAACAGGGAAATAGTAAACCAAAAGATGCAGGGGCTAGAGGAGAGTTATAACAAATTATGAACATTGACCTCTCTCCTTCAGGATTGCCTGAGAATGAAAATCGAAGAAAGTTTCCCGAAGCTAAAGAATTATTTGAGAGGACAATCCAGGAAGGAATGATAAAGTATCTCCAGCAAAAATATATTTACGATGAAATATTGCCTTTTCAGCACCTGATATCCAAAAATATGGGCTGGAAGACTCCAATTCCAAGTAGTTGAACTGATAGCTGTGAGTTACCTAATCTGCTAAGAGCTGAACTCAGCACTAAAGAAGTCCTGCAGCTCATCTAGGTTGTGGGACACACTCCCCTGACCCTTATGCCCTCAGATCCACTGGAGTTTGAGGTGTGTTGGAGAGAGGATGCTAATGGAGCCTCTGGCAAGCCCCAAGACACATGTCATCTTCCTGACTAATAGATGTGCTCTATTTGAAAAGCCACTTCAGAGTTGCTGCTGGGCCTCTACAGAGTCTGATACACCATCTAATTATGCAACATTAGCAGCCCATCAAGAACTGCAAACCTGATGATCCAAGCAGCCATAAAGGTTGGATATGAATAGAAATCCTTAGGAGGCAACAGAACACACTGATCAGCTCTGCTCAGGCATAAAGTTATTACAAACTGGGCTCTTCTGGCAAAAGAAAGTTATAATTGCATGAAGTTTATTAGGGACCAACACCTGTGATGTAAGAGGGAAGGAAGATGGATTGGGCACAGAATGCTGTCAGGCTAGCAGAGTATTAGGTTAGCATGGTGGTCTAATAGAAAGCTTCACAGCCTGCTACCCGAGTTCTGCCGAGGGCAGATGTGGTGATGCACCATCACCATATTGAGTCACTGTCTGGGCTTTGTCCTGAGAGGGATGTATCCTTGGCCATCACCACTCTGCCCACTCATCTGCTAGAAGCCTGTTACATGAGCCCCCTCAGTAATTGAGAGGTTGGTGTATAATACCCCAGCTCCTTTTGCACCTCAGGTGTGAGAATTCCTAGGTGTCTTTTACACCATTTCTCCATTTGCTCAGGTTAGTTTCCAGTGGTTATAGGCAGAATGCACCAATACTAGATGCCTGCCTCTCTACCTTTCCCTTCCCTGTTATACCAGCTTTCTCACATCTCTCAAGTAAAGTACATGAAATCAAAATCACATCTTTCAGGTCCACTTACAGAATAAGCATTATATGGTTTCTTCTATATGATGGGAATAGGGCAAACCTTCCCTCTTCAGAAAAATGTGAGAACAAAGACTTTCCTCCAACTGCAAAGTGGTCCTAATTTGCCAGTCAATGTTCCTGTGTGCACTCATGAAAACTCAATCTAACCTTTGCCGGTCTATTATTGCCTGATGCATTGCTACTGCCTGCCCTAATGGGTACTAACATTTACAAGACTGCATTCTTCCGAGTCTACAAAAAGTGGTGACCCAAACAAAGCCCTAGACAGTACAAAAGGAAAATGAAAACCAAAGGAGGATCACTGAGTTTCTTGTAAAGGTCTTTGAGGTGTATAGGCAACACATCAAAATATATCCTGTGACCCCGGAAACTTTAGATGACATTCAATATTCAAGGTGCCCCTGACAAACAGGAAGTTACAGGAGAAAGAAGGGGCCCCCAGGGAAGCCTAAGTCTCAACCAGTTGAAATTGTCTTTAACAGTTTTTAATAACAGAACATATTCAGGAGGAAATGAGAGGAAGAAAAGTAAACAGGGTGCTCTGCAGCCAGGCTTCATTAGGTAGATACAGGAAACTTCTCTTAGCATTAGGTAAGAGTAAGAAAAACTCACATATTTGGGGCTAAAATTAACTGTCAAAAGGAAGCACAAACAGAAAATTGGTTGGAGTCAGGGGAGGATGATACAAGTGGCTTGGTTGTCATTGCTATCGTCTCTAAGCCAGCTATCACTTTTTGGAAAAGAACCAGTCACCCGTAGTAACTGCATGCCTTCAGAAGCTGGCCATCAGCTGTTTTCCCAATACTCTGAGGTACTGCTTCATTGCAGGAAAAGATACAAGGATGATAACAACCTATGGCTCAATGTGGGGCAGGTGCCAGGCTGCGATGAAAGCAATGGATTCCAAGGCACCAGGAGCCTCATCCTAAGAGGCCAACTTCTTGAGAGCCATGTTGGAGGCATTTGAGGATGGCAGTGTGGTCAGGGTGTTGAGAACTGCTAGAAGAATCCAGATGCAGAGCTGTGAAACTGGTAGGTAACCACAGTTCTTTAACTCCTGGTCAGGTACCCAGATGGATTTCTGAGTGATTCCCTCTATTCTACCAGCTCTCATGCATCTTCTCCACCTTAGTCTGATTCACATCTTCCAAAGAGGAAAGCCATGATCAGACTTCCAGCTAGTGAATATAGTGAAGTCGCTCAGTTGTGTCTGACTCTTTGCGACCAGATGAGTCTTGTCTTTGCAACAAGACCTATGGGCTGAAAGGAGGATCAAGGAGAGCAAAAAATTCATATTTATAGAGGTCAGACTCAGTTGTTGGGCCAATGTTCCAAACTGAGTGCAAAACCCATTAAAGAAAGGGGCAAAAAAGGGATTCAATCCCTGCTAATAGCCTTCCTTGAGAATGACTTAGTGAGTCCCTGTCAATCTCCTGAAAATACCCCAAATTTATTCTTCTAGCAGTCAAGCACAGATGAATACAAGTTTGTACTGGACTTGAGAGCAATTACAAGAAGATATTCATCCAGTGGTTTTAGTCCATATACTCTTAACCATCCTGAGGAAACCCAGGGATAACATGATTAGACCTGCCAAATCAATTTGTCTCTCTTGCTTTTAGCCGACTTTAAACTCCCACTGGCTTCTTTACAGGTAACATTTGAGGTAAGTCTGACTATATCAACCATTGCTTAAATTGCTTTCCAGTACTACTACATCATTTCAGACAAGTTGAGACCTTAACCTGCATGTGTGTCTAACAGACGATATTTTGTTGGGCCAAAAAAGACCCTGGAAACATGCTACCACCACCATTTTCTGAACTGGTTTCTTGTGAGGAGCCATGGCGTTCTCTCTGCTTGCACAGACTCTTTCTTACCTCCAATCTCATTTCCCTATCCCTCAGACCATCCTACCTTTTTCTCTCATAAATAACCCAAACCCTATTTTCAGGAAGGTCTACGTCCCCACCTTTGGCTGTCTCCTGAAACTTTTTTCTGCTAAAAATGTCAGTCTACACGTTTGACTTGCTGTGCATTAGGCAAACAAAACTGATAATTTCATGCTGACAGTTTCATGCTAATCTCATTCTAAGACAATTAAGGTTTGGTTATTACATAATTTCCTTTAGCCTTTATTGTAGATGGCCATTTCAAGTGTTCTTCCTTAACATGTAGCATGACAAGGATCATGGTGATTGAGTCAAAATGTTTAATGTAAATAACTTTTATTCAGGAACTACCTTTTTGAATCTAGGTTTTCCCTTGAAGAGTATTTTTATTATAGAACATGACAGGTACAGAGAACGTAACACATATGGCTGTTGCAGATCAAGAAAGGCTGAGATGGAGAATTTTCAGAAAGCTTACAAAGGAGTACTTTCAGGAGAAATGCCCATCGTGGGAGGAGAGGAAGCAGGATGGGGCAGAAGAAGTGGATCTATGACACAGCCATATCAAAGGCCTCAGACAATCCTACAGAGATATCTGGATCTGCAGTGGCCTTTCAGAGTCAATGTAAAATGGAGCTAGAGTCCTGATATTTTTGTATTTAAATAGTCACTGAAGCTGGTTCAGGAATTAAGCATTATCCTGGGCTCACAGCTCTTTCATCTAAGGGCAAGGTAAAGATTCAGATGAATGTTTTTAGCTGCCAATGTTTTCAGAAACTGAGGGAATGATGCCTAATCTGAATTGGGGGTGAGGGTGAGAAGGGGACATCCAGGTGGGACAACAGTATCCACTACAGTTCAATCCATATACATCTTGGATGAACTTGCCTCAAAGTTTCTCTGTTGAGCTTCTTTCCCTAGGGGAACAGGGTTAGTAGAATAACCTACAGCCCCTGTAGCTGGTCTCAATGATATTGATAATCCTCAACCCCATCATTCTAGACATCCCTCACCCTTGACTACTCTTCTGCTGATCCTGTTACTTATGGTACAATAAGAGTTGTAGTGGTGGCCAAAGTTGTGCTGGCAGGAAGGGGTTGTTATACCCATCTTTTCACCATCACAACTTGTCAAGGAATTACCAAGAAGTGCCCAAGTTGTCGACTAGGTTCCATACTTATTGTCTCCATTTTGTACCAGCAGCCCTGCCTTCTCCTGACAATCAGGTCCAAGATGCTAACTCGTCTTGTCTGCTAATCTCCGAGCACCAGGACACAGAAGTCATTTTGTGCCAGCCGTAGATTGAGATACAATGGCATTTTTGCTGCTCTGCGTTCACTAGAGAATACATTATCACTCTGGTAACCACATTCTCTAAAACCACAGAGCTCAAAGTTGCAAAAACTAGAAACAAAGTTACCAAGTTTAGGAATTTGAAATGAGAACACATTTGCTTTCATCTCGACTCCTTGACCCAGATATTTTACATATTGGTGATATAGCACCATATTGATTTCAGTCTGCACATGCACTCTGATGGGATACCAACCACCTGTATGATCATTTTTACCCTGGAATCTGTTGTACATTAAACAGGCTATTCCATCATTTCATCAAGCCTAGAACTCCAGGTGGTAGAAGAGGGTTTAGGACCAAGAAATCCCATGGTCATGTGCTTAGCACCATCCTATTGCTATAAAGTGGTTCTCTTACCCCATGTAATATGTAAGATTTTCTGCCACTGGATTAAACACCCTGTAGACCTCAGGTTAGGAATACTGGTAAAGGCCCTGCTGGCAAGAAAGGCAAACCTATGCCTGGAATGTGTGTCTGTTCCTATCACATGAACTGCCAAGTGACCAGTTGTTCTCCAGAGATGTTGTCATATTCCATTGCTGGCATTTTGTATGTTGGGCAGCAGTAGTAGCTAGACTAGCACTGGTGAATGGGAGTCAGTAGTTTTGGCTTCATGCACAGCTTTCATCTCTGTTTATCACCAATAATCCACTCCCGTGCTTACTAGGAGAGCATGAGTTCAATAAAGCAAATGATTCCTTTCAACTGGCAGAACCAGTCTGTCTACCTTATTGTAAAGTGATCTGTGTAGTTGCCTTTCTGGTGAGTGTTAATACAAAAATTCTCATCATAATGCCCATTCCCATATATTTGTTTTTGTATGTCTCTTCACCAGGCCTCTTTTCCCTTCATCTTCTAGTCTTGATTTCCAGGTCCTATACAAACTACCCAGGTCATTTATCACTCTCATGATTATATATATATATATATATTTGCAATTATTTTTTCTGAAGTACTTATCTAGATTCACCACTCAAAGCTATGCCCACTTGGAGGTATTTCTCTCTAGTTTTGGTTGAGCTGTATACAGTAGCAGTCCTTTGTAGTAGCCACATGTGAGATGACCCATTTAGGAACCAACCTTATCTTTTTATGACAACTGGCTAAAAAATGCCCTATATCGTCACCTTAAATTTACATGTGGAGTACATCATGTGAAATGCCAGGCTAGATTAATCACAAGCTGGGATCAAAATGGTCAGGAGAAATATCTAATAATCTCAGATATACCAATTATGCCACTTTAATGGCAGAAAATGAAGAGGAACTAAAGAGCTTCTTGATGAGACTAAGGAGACTGAAAAAGGTGACTTGAAATTCAATGTTAAAAAAGCTAAGATCATGGCAGTGGGTCCCCATCACTTCATGGTAAAGAGAAGGGGAAAAAGCAGAAGCAGTGACAGATTTTATTTGGAAGAGCGGGGGTGGGAGGTGCTCTAAAATCACTCTGGACAGTGACTACAACCATGAAATTAAAAGATGCTTTCTCCTTGGAAGGAAAGCGATGACAAACCTAAACAGAGTATTAAAAAGCAGAGACATCATTTTGCCAACAAAAATTCATACAAAATTATGTTTTTTTTCCAATAATCATGTACAGCTGTGAGAGTTGGACCATAAAGAAGCCTGAGCACTGAAGAACCGATGCTTTGAATTGAGGTGCTGGGTGGTGCTGGAGAAGATTCTTGAGAATCCATTGGGCTATAAGGAGATCAAACCAATAAATCCTAAAGGAAATCAACCCTGAATATTCACTGGAAGGACTGTTGAAGCTCTAATACTTTGGCCACCTGATGTGGAGAGTCCACTCATTAGAAAAGACCCCGATGCTGGGAAAGACTGAAGGTACAGGGAAAAGGGGGTGGCAGAGAATGAGAGGGTTAGATAGCACCATCAACTCAATGGACATAAATTAGAGCAAACTCTGGGAGATTGTGGAGGACAGAGGAGCCTGGAGTCCTACAGTCCATGAAGTCGCAAACAGACACAACTTAGCCACTGAACAACAACATGGCTGTAGGTGTGATTTGATGGAGAGGAATCTATAAAATGTCTATGGATGACGTGACATCCTGGGCCACATAATTTTATAACTTTGGTTGTACCAACTGTGTTTGGTGCAGAATGTACAATTTCTATTTTGTGATAAATTATTGCTAACCTACTTGAATTTATGACTTGGTGAGTCTGACAAATCCGCATCAGTATATAGATAGTTATGGCCACATACTCTCTTGGGGTCCCAGGATTAGGTGTGCTCTGTCCAACAGAATACTAAGAACTAAGATAGTTCTCTGCCATAGAAACCAAGACCTTGTTCTAATAGAGATCTATGCTTTGATTTTAATTAACATGCCATCAATTTTACATGCCATTTTCCCCTCACATAGTTACCACTAATGCCATAGGATACACCAGATGTATGGCCCAAACAGCAGGGCCCCTTCCAACTCCAGGCACCATTCCAAGATGGTAGGCTTTTCCATCATCTGGTGTATAGATGTATATGCTGCCTCCAGGCCTGAAGGGGTGCAGCAGCCATTGTTTGCAGTTCTGTCTTCATGGTGACGATTGTCCTTTACTTTGAGGCTATGCCCTACAAACCACCGGACTCCTAAAAACATTACTAAAATGATAGCCTCTTGAATCTCCATGCATTTTAAACTCTCACCCTCTGGAGTTCTTCCAGTGCCACCTCTTCTTTATCTGTACCAATTGTCATTAATGTACTATAGAAAACTAATGAAATATTATGCAAAATTTTCAGATGTACCAGTTTTCTCAGGCTATTTTGACAGAAGATAGAATGCACATGGCCTCAGGAAGACAATCATATATTTATGGATAGCCTTGTCCCAGCCCTTTGTACCTGAGGGGGTATAAACCAGCTTAGCACAGTACCTTGTTGTAATACTGAGTTGATTTTAAGTAATCCACTTTCTTCAGATTGATGGCTTAAGGGAAACATGGAAAATGCAATTTTTTAAAAGAGTGATACTTTTGCTTGCCATTTCTTTCAAGGATGTAATATTTGATTTCTGTTCTGGCTATTTGAGATGAGTTTTAGACACTTCCTGTCGGTCATCTACATGTACCTAAGTTAAGAAAATTGTATTAGCATTCTGCCAGCAACCAAGCATTTTCATTGCCTTTATACGGTCAGGGCCAGGAAACTGACTGTCAGCTAAGTCCATGGACACTGAAGACATTTAGGACTCAATTATCTGGCCCACTATTTAAGCTTACGTGGCAAAAATGATTATGCTTTGGATCTGCAAATATCATTGTTGCCTTAGAATTTGTATTTAATACTCATGAAATGTTTTGGGGAAAAAATACCCAGTGTTGGTGACCCACGTAGATAGTTTTAGGTCCCTTTGTGGAAGTAGTAGGCAGTTACCATAAACACATGCCATGGTGTTATAGGATCTCTCTTCTTGAGGATTCAACCTCTTACAGACCTTGGTTTTCAGATTTAAAAGAGGCTTAAGATCTGAAAACTTGGCCAAAGATCATGACTATCATGGATGTTCTCATTAATGCTTGATTTCTTCTGTTGCATAGAGCTCTAACAATTCCTGCCTGTCCATCCACATCTTGCCTTAGAGAAGCTTTAACAATTTAACTCTCCATGGGTCTGCCCTGTTGATCTTACATCTCATTATGATAATGGTTTCTATCTTCCAGGCATTGATTCATCACTACCACTAGCTATTTCTGGACTGTACCATTCCCATTGCTTTTGAAAAGTCCAGATTTATATTGTCATCTCTTTTCAGTCCCAGTCTATGGAAAAATGGTCACCGAGTTTCACAATGATGCGAATTTTCTCTCAGTTGAAGTTTGTGGCACATGGTCATTGGGTGTATTTTCCATCCTGTCATTCCAACATCCTTTATTTCCATAGTGTTAATTCATCTCACGGCCTAGAAACTTAGAGATTCTAGAAGACTTTTATGTTGGTATCTTTAATTGAGATCTTAAGATCTGTAAGTTCTCCCATCCTCATATTATGATAGCAAGACCAAGAGTTGGAGTGCAAGGTGATTCCATGAGCTCCATTGTCAGCCCTGAATCCAGATAATCAATGATCAGCCAGTGGAATTCCTGAATTAGGAGTTTTTACCCCTGCAGGAGTATTATAAAAAGGCAATAATATGTAAGCCAATTCCCTTGGAATTGGGAGTATAAATCCTCAATAAGGAAGTGTGACATCCACGACCAGTTGATGACGATCATGGTTAAGTAACACTATGATGTGTCTTGATTCTAGAATCATGGTTCTTCTAGTCCCCTTGATTGAACTTAGTTGGTTACCATGTTATTTCATTCCTTTAAGGTACATATTTTGTGTTTCTGAACAGAATCGTTTTAGATAATTCAAGTAGACATTTGAGAGTCTTATCGAAGATTTAGGACAGTTCAATCACACTCCCCCCTTCCTTAGTACATTTTCCATGGTTGAAGACATAGGAGTATTTGACTCTAGTGGAAGAAAATTCAAGAGAAGTTCCTGTAAAGAGGATAATAACATCCTTCAGGGGCAACATCTCCAGGATTTTTGAAGCCTTTATATGAAGGTCACCCTCTCTCCAGGCTGGTCACAACCAGTGATTGATTATGACTTGTTATTAAATCTAGGTCATTTTGCTCAATGAGCACTTTCCATGTGTAGGTTTTGCCCTAGGAATCTATGATGTGCTGAGGCTTTCCTAGAGCTATCCACCAATCTTAGTCTCCTTGTACCCAGTTTCCCTTTTCACCTATTAAACCAGTATTCAGCTTCATCTATTTCTGTTCACTCTTCATTTTACAAAGTATTTTCTTCAAGAGATATTACATGTTTACTTCCTGTAAGATCTGGATGGACACAGTACTGGAAATGGTCCAAGAAAGTAGGCAGTGTGATGTGGTTAGATGATGTCAAATGGAATATAGGCCACGTAGAAAGCCCCAAGAATAAGGAGCTCTAACTACTCAAGAATTCACTACTAGTACACTAGAAAATTTCCCTCTGGGGATGCTACTAGAAATGTAACAATATAAGCATTGAATAGTACAGGGTAATGTTGACTAAAAGGACAGCAGAAATGGCTAGTTGTCTTAGATGGAATCAATGTGTGACAGTGATTTACTGAATAACTGAGGGGCTTCCCAGGTGGTGCTAGTGGTAGAGAATCTACCTGCCAATGCAAGAGACCTAGGAGACATGGGTTTGATCCCTAGAACATCCCCTGGAGAAGGAAATGGCAACCCAATCCAGTCTCCTTGCCTGGAAAATCCCACAGACAGAGAAGCCTGGTGGACTACAGTCCATAGGATCTCAAGGAGTTGGACATGACTAAAGCAATTTAGCTCAAGCATGACGATCATTAATATGGAAAAGTTAAGTGTGAGGGCCAGAAGGCATCCCTAGTAGTTTTCAAGAATGCCCTTATCTCCTATAGAAAAAGAGCAGAGGCAAAGAAGCTAGCTTAGAGACAGGTCAAAACCATTGCATGCTCAAGTAAGGCAGGTCTCTAAAGTTAGGGCTCTGCCTGGAAAAATATGGGACCCTGAAACATCAGATGGAGACATCTGTGTGGGTCCTTAATGATTTTAGTTGCTCAAACTCCCCTGAGCCTTGAGAACCAAGGAGAAATTGCCTCTCAAACATACACCTCACTAGTTTCTCCATGAAAGAAATCTTTGTAGGTTTCGAGAGAGTAGTTGATAGGGAACTGCCCCCACCCCCCCCCCCCCCAACTGCTGCCCTTCTTGACTTCAGGATCCATACAGACAACCACTTTCTCGGGATAATCCCAGCTAAGGACTGAGCATGACATGGTTATAGAAATATTGGCCAAAGCTTTCTCAAATTAACCTATAAGAGTCCTGCACCAGAAGGCAATGGTAGACAATGGGGAGCCCCAGTCAAGTCTGCAGTGCACTGTGCCTCCTCTTACCTATTTCTCCTTCCTTATTCTGTTTCAGATGTCAGATCTGCATTGCCTTTCAAAGTCTCTCCCCACCCACCCCTGCTCCCATCTCCCTCTTTTCCATATGGCTTTTTCCCAAAGTAGTTTCACCAGATATCCGCTTCTTGGAGATTTGAACCAACACACACTCTCTAGTCTTATGGATGCTGACTTTGACTATCTTCTTAAATGATTTTAACATTCTACATGACATATCTGTTACCTGGCTTTTAGGTAAAGCCCAGATTGGCTGACGTGGGAATACTGGTCAATTCACACATTAACTACACTCAGTTTCTTTGTGTCATCCCATCTAAACCTCACAGATATGGGAGGTAAATGATGATTAAAGTCCAAGTCATCATTCTCCTAAGGTGCTATGACTCTAAACCAGCCACAAAGAAAGCTCGGGGGCTATCAATATTTCCTACAAAGGCTTTTACTCAGTGATTAGAGTCAGAACAGTACAAGAAATAGGGCAGACAAATTTGAGTGACCACAGTGTCCTGGTGGCTCAGATGGTAAAAGAATCTGCTTGCCATATGGGAGACCTGGGGTTCAATCCCTGGGTTGGGAAGATCCCCTAGAGGAGGGCATGGCAACCTACTCCAGTATTCTTGCCTGGAGAATCACCATGAATGGAGGAGCCTGGCAGGCTACAGTCCACAGGATTGCAAGGAGTTGGACATGACAGAGACTAAGCACAGTGTCATACTTAAAAGCAGCCGATATACATCCGTATATTAAGCTGTTCAAAGGTCAAAGACTGGTAACTTGTACCTATGCGATATCTTTTACCTATGGGATGGCATCACCAACTTGATGGATGTGAGTTTGAGCAAGCTCCAGGAGTTGCTGATGGACAGGGAGGCCTGGAATATTGCAGTCCATGGGGTAACAAAGAGTTGGGCACACCTGAGCGACTGAACTGAACTGATGGGATCTATGGGAATGAGCCAGCTCCTTTCCTTAGGTCCAGGTTTGAATGATCAGGACTTTATTGAAACATCCACTTATTTTGCTTTTAAAGAGAAGTGTGGGGATCAGTATCTCTTTATATATAATTCTCTTGGATCCCACAGACTTCAGAGAGGGATTGATGAGGGTCCAGCTGCTACTGAGATCCATCTCTACACGAGAGGCCATGCTGGCTAAGGGCTGCTGCCCTGTGACAACAGGGCTGTGCCTCATAAGGACTGCTGCCCAATGGCAACATGGCTGAGGAATTCTCTCCTGGGAGGCAGGGGACCCCTGAGGCAGTTCTAGCACTTCACCTTTGTCCAAAACTATGGACACTATGAGGTTGTCTAGGATGCTTCCTCCCAAGTTTCTTCCCTTGTCTTCAGTGTGGTCACATAGACTGATGTCTCTCCTAGTCATCCCAAGCTTTTTTCATTTTGACCTCCGTGCAGGCTTTTGTATTGAATGTTGTCTTTGCATACTTGTACTTTGGCATCTGAATTTCACAGAATCCAGCTTAACATGAAACAGTGAGAAGAAATAGGTCTTCTGGTTTCCTACAGTAATACATTCAGTTTGTTGTAGAGACATGATTAACCATGTCTGGTTTTTACACAGACATTTAAACAAATATCAGGTATTTCTAGAGCCTTCCTAGCAGGCTTTCAGGTCCATCTGGTCCTTTCATGGTGTACACTCAAATGTAGATAGGCATCTAAAATCTGGATATGCTATGAGATGAGATGGAACTCTGAACTGCAGATCCCCAGACAGAGGCCCTTGTATTTTTTATTGGAAATCAAGAATATATTTAGTTGTCCAGTCTTATAATCCCGTTCTGGAATAAAAATACATGTTGTCTCATTTCTAGAATATCAGAGTATGAACCCTTAGATATTACCTGTGTCCTCTTAAGTGCTTGAGGCAAATATATTCTTCTCATAATTCTTGGTTCTGTTCTGATTCAGACTGACCTGCTAATCCAAAGGCAGAGTGACAGAAATTGCTTGGGAGGTTCTATACCTATTTCAGACAAAGAAGTCAAAGGCTTGCGAAACTTTTTCCTTTTAAAGATAATGGAAAGTGACTATAAGGCAAGGGCACACATTGCCCTACATTCTGAGAATGAAATTAATGTTCTACTTCCCAAGCATGGAATCAGTGTTGACGACCTTCTATGTCCTCAAAACACTATCTACAGTTTTAACTGGCAAAGTTTTGTAGGCAGTTTTGTATAGAAAAAGCAATAAGTACAAAAACTTGATTTCTCTTGGAACTAGTGGGCATCTTTCAAAGACAATATTAAGGCTTATATTGCCAGAGGCTGGATTTAGCAAGAAATGACTGCTAATGGTTAAATTTTGGTGAGTGATAAACACTACTTATTCTAGATCACCACAAAACTTTGTGAATATTTTTCAAAACCAGAGTTGTGTGGAGAAGGCAATGGCACCCCACTCCAGTACTCTTGCCTGGAAAATCCTATGGGCGGAGGAGCCTGGTGGGCTGCAGTCCATGGGGTCACTAAGAGTCGGACACAACTGAGCGACTTCACTTTCACTCTTCACTTTCATGCATTGGAGAAAGAAATGGCAACCCATTCCAGTGCTCTTGCCTGGAGAATCCCAGGGACGGGGGAGCCTGGTAGGCTGCCGTCTATGGGGTCACACAGAGTCGGACACGACTGAAGAGACTTAGCAGCAGCAGAGTTGTGTACTCTAAAGGGGTAAGATTTATAGTATGTGAATACTATCTTAAATAAAGGTAACCCAATGGTTTTTTTGTTGTTGTTGTTACAGAAAAGAAAATACCAGTATTGTATTATAGAGACTGATTTGAAAATGACTGAAGAGACAAAGGCTAAGTATAATAACAAATAATACCAGAGCATGTTTTTGATGATCTTTTCTAGATATCAGTTTCCTGAGCTAAGGTTCCATGGAGGCTCCAGGATGTCTCAGGTTGTAGACAGATAAGGGGAAGTCAGAGGTGAAGTTATATTGTGTCAGGACCTCAACATGGACCTTTATATTGGAGTTCCTTCCCTAGCACTATTTATTCTCCTTGCTTTATGCCATCAACATCTAAATTCTTGCCACAGGCTCTGTGCTAGAGATAGAACTCCAAATAAAGCAATAAGATTAGAACATTTAACATGATCTTGTCTTCAAGGAATAGGATTACAGATATAAATAGGCTTGGAAGAGTGTCTTTGTACAATAATATTATACTCTTCATATACTCTTCCACATGGATTGTCTGGATACAGGAAAGAAATATCAGCTAGTTTATTCCTGAAAAATGTCAATTCCTGCCTTCAATGACCCAGAACTGGCCTTCAAAACAGCTCTCAGATATTGAATTTATACTCAAAGAATCACAAAATGGGAAGCTACAGCCCTAAAGACTAATCAGATCAGTACAAAGAGCACCAAAACCACAGCCTCTGCAGCCTGGATTAAAATCAATGTAGCCTATCCTCTAGCATGTACAACATTGCCAGTGGGACTATTGAACCTGAGGCCAGGTCCAATCCCAGTGTTAATCTAGATCTCATAATAGATCTCCTACCCTCCTTAGATGTGATTAAATAGGTACTCATTCATTTACCAACACTGTTGTCTCATTGGTTACTTTTGATGCAGGTCAAATTGGTATCCCTTCAGTAGCAAGTCCACACATCTGTATTTTTACAATAATTTATATATACAATCAGAAGGCAATGACACCCCACTCCAGTACTCTTGCCTGGAGAATCCCAGGGAGGGGAGCCTGGTAGGCTGCTGTCTATGGGGTCACACAGAGTCGGACACGACTGAAGTGACTTAGCAGCAGCAGCATATATACAATGCTCAGATATTATACAGAAAAATCCTGACACTCTACATTAGCAAAAAAAAAAAAAAAAAAAACCCACTTGCCATTTCTGGTCTATATTACAGAGAGAATTCAGGGCCAATGTGCTAATTGTTTTATGACCAAAAGTCATCAATACTTTGGTAGATTTCTATAGCACCTCAAAATAAGAGCTACAAGTGTTAAAATCTTGATGAATCTCTCTGCAGTTGTGTGGGAATAATTCAATGGAGGCAGCTCCAGACTTAATCCTGAGAAACTGCAGGATAGAAGCTTATAGATTTGAGGAGTCATAGTACTGCTTTTCTTTAAAACTTAACCTTTGAATATATGCTCTGTATGGGGTAAGCCTGGGTTCAATTTTCCTCTTTTGCATGATCAAGCTAGGGTAGCCTGTCTTTAAATATCTTTCCATCAGAAACATACCAACAGGAGTTTGGACTTCACAGCTCATGTCAGTGATTTGGTTAAGTCTGAAATTAGTGGGAAGAGCTGCGGTTTCTCAGGATTAAGTCTGGAGCTGCCTCATCCCATGCCTAGGATGGATGAGCACTGGCCAAGAATGTTGGAGATGATGAGGTTGCATGTCACAGGTAACAGTGAGAGATAAGCATATAAGGAGGTCATTGAATTATTCCCATGCTGGCATGCTTCACTCCAACTTTATCCTATTCCATTTATAGGATCTGAACTAGGGTATTTATGTTCAGTATATGTTGAACTACTTAATGGCAGGGATTTCTTTTGAGTTTACTGCCACTAGGACTTATTGCTATCTGACACACAGGCACCCACTGATTGACTGAATAGCCATCTTATACAATAAGACTTGAAAATAGGTAAAGGAGTACGTCAAGGCTGTATATTGTCACCCTGCTTATTTAACTTACATGCAGAGTACATCATGAGAAACGCTGGATTGGAAGAAACACAAGCTGGAATCAAGATTGCCAGGAGAAATATCAATAACCTCAGATATGCAGACGATACAACCCTTATGGCAGAAAGTGAAGAGGAACTCAAAAGCCTCTTGATGAAAGTGAAAGTGGAGAGTGAAAAAGTTGGCTTAAAGCTCAACATTCAGAAAATGAAGATCATAGCATCTGGCCCCATCACTTCATGGGAAATAGATGGGGAAACAGTGGAAGCAGTGTCAGACTTTATTTTTTTGGGCTCCAAAAGCACTGCAGATGGGGACTGCAGCCATGAAATTAAAAGGTGCTTACTCCTTGGAAGGAAAGTTATGACCAACCTAGATAGCATATTCAAAAGCAGAGACATTACTTTGCCAACAAAGGTTCGCCTAGTCAAGGTTATGGTTTTTCCTGTGGTCATGTATGGATGTGAGAGTTGGACTGTGAAGAAGAACGAGTGCCGAAGAATTGATGCCTTTGAAGTGTGGTGTTGGAGAAGACTCTTGAGAGTCCCTTGGACTGCAAGGAGATCCAACCAGTCCATTCTGAAGGAGATCAGCCCTGGGATTTCTTTGGAGGGAATGATGCTAAAGCTGAAACTCCAGTACTTTGGGCACCTCATGTGAAGAGTTGACTCATTGGAAAAGACTGATGCTGGGAGGGATTGAGGGCAGGAGGAGAAGGGGATGACAGAGGATGAGATGGCTGGATGGCATCACCGACTCAATGGACGTGAGTCTGGGTGAACTCCAGGAGTTGGTGATGGACAGGGAGGCCTGGCGTGCTGCGATTCATGGAATCGCAGAGTCGGACACGACTGAGTGACTGAACTGAACTGTCTTTTTGGAACCAATTCTTTCCAGGATGTAATATTTGACTTTCAATTTTGGCCAAAGGCCCAGTTTTAGAGTCCCTCCTTTTGGCCTTCTCCATTATGACAGTTCTTTCCCCATAAGCTAACAATATAAGAAATGTGCCAAAGACCAAACATTTTCATACTGATTATACAGTCAAATACCAACCAGGGGCTTCCCTGATAGCTCAGCTGGTAAAGAATCTGCCTGCAATGCAGGAGACCCCAGTTCAATTCCTAGGTTTGGAAGATCCACTGGAGAAGGTAAAGGCTACCTACTACAGTATTCTCAGGCTTCCCTGGTGGCTCAGATGGTAAAGAATCGGTCTGCAATGTGGGAGACCTGGGTTTGATCCCTGGGTTGGGAAGATCCTGAGAGAAGGGAATGGCTACCCACTCCAGTATTCTGCCCTGGAGAATTCCATGGACTGTATAGTTCATGAGGTCACAAAGAGTCAGACATGACTGAGTGACTTTCACTTTCACCAATCAGGGAAACGACCAGGGGGGTTGTCCGGACAGTGACGTGGGGCCAGGACTCCATTGATTATCTGGCCCAACATGTAACTTCTTTAACAGGGGTGCCCCAATTATGCTCTGGATCTCCAGATATCAATGTTGAGTTGGGACCTGTGTCTCAGTCATAAAATATTTGGAAAAAGACAACAGCACTGATGCCCCAGCTACATAGAATTTGGCCCTTTGGAGAAGTGAGAAATCATCACCATGTACACTTGCTATATACCTGGCATGAATCATGTACCTGGCATCACCAACTCGATGGAAATGAGTTTGAGCAAGCTCCAGGAGATGGTGAAGGACAGGGAAGCTTGGCATGCTGCATTCCATGGGGTCTGAGTCAGACATGACTTGGCAACTGAACAACACCACTTGCCATAGTGTTGTAGAGTCTTTCATTCAGGGCATGATCATGTTCTCTAGTCCTTATTTCCAAGTCTGAAATGAGGCTCACATCTCGAAATCTGGCAAGAGAGCATGCCTATTATGACTGCCCTGAGCCTCATCCATATCTGACTTCTGGTAGTATACGTTGAGCCATGTCTTTAGTAGCCTGTCTTGCCCTTAAGAAAACAGCTAATAGAACAAGGCATCCCCAACTCTCCCTGGTCAGCCCTGTTCAGGTGGTTGAGCACTGCCACTTAGTTTATATTATTCTTGATAATGCCATCCTCCTCATCACCTTTGAAGAATCTAGATTTGTAATGTATTTATTTTTCAGCCCAAGCCTACAGAACACAGCCAACACTGAGTTTCTCTGATTCTGGTTCCCTCCCATCAGTATATTTCTTACTGCTTTAAGAATGAGATTGTCCACTGGGTCTTTCTTGGGACAGTCATCTTGTGGGTTTTATATCCCTGCATGCCAGCATCCCTGCTTTTTTTTTTTTTTTTGACTTCATAGTCTCAGAGCTTTAACTGATGCTGGGAGGCTTCTCTGCTAATTCCTGTTATCAGCCATTTATCACAAGATCTGTTAACCACCTCCTCTTAGGACTTTGTAATACTCACAAGACCAAAGAGGGGGTCTGAATTCATGATATGCAATCTGATGTCAGGGCCTTTCAAGACAATCAGTCCTTTCAATGGATAGACTGAAGTACAGATAAATATCTGAAGTCAAGATATTTCATGATGAAACTGAAGTGTGGCTCTCAGACAATGGCCGATGCATTCTGTTATGGAAGTCAAGAACAGATTTAATTTTTTAACACAACTCCTACCAAGATTATAGAAGTGTGTTCTCAGATGTTGGATTAAAAAAAAAAAAATGGTAAGATGGAGAAAGGCCAGGTTTCATCTCAATTGGTCACAATGCTCCAAAGTCTCACCGTGGAGAAGCACTTAATTCAAAAATGATTTCATGTTTTCCTGTCTGCTTAATGAAAATTTGAACTAGGATAGCTTTTGCTAGCCAGCCACACAAATCAGAGTCTGAAAGATTACCTAATCAAGGGATAAGAGGCCAGTGGGACCATTCAGTAACTTGTTTCCTCCAGGCACCAGCCTAGTAGCTGGACTTGTAAAATGTGTTAAACAGTTCAGTTGGTAGAGAATCCACTTGCAGTGCAGCAGATCCAGGTTCAATCCCTGGGTGGGGAAGATCCCCCATCGAAGGGAATGGCAACCCACTCCAGTATTGTTGCTTGGAAAATCCCATGGAGAGGAGGCTGTTGGGCTATAGTCCATGGGACTGCAAAGAGTAGGACACGAGTTAGCAACTATTAAGGCAGGTAAACTAAGATCATGGCATCTGGTACCATCACTTTATGGCAAATAGATGGGGAAACAGTGATAGACTTTACTTTTATGGGGCTCCAAAAATCACTGCAGATGGTGACTGTAGCCATGAAATTAAAAGACACTTGCTCCTTGGAAGAGAAGTTATGACCAAGCCAGATAGCATATTCAAAACCAGAGACATTACTTTGCCAACAAAGGTCCATCTAGTAAAGGCTATGGTTTTTCCAGTAGTCATGTACAGATGTGAGAGTTGGACTATAAGGAAAGCTGAGCACCGAAGAATTGATGCTTTTGAACATCAATGGTGTTGATGGTGGTGCTGGAGAAGGCTCTTAGAGTCCCTTGGACTGCAAGGATATCAAACCAGTCCATCCTAAAGGAAATCAGTCCTGAATATTCATTGGAAAGACTGATGCTAAAGCTGAAGTTCCAATTCTTTGGCCACCTGATGAGAAGACCTGACTCATTTGAAAAGACCCTGATGCTGGGAAAGATTGAAGGCAGGAGGAGATGGGACGATAGAGGATGAGATGGTTGGATGGCATCACCAACTCAATGGACAGGAATTTGGGTAAACTCCGGGAGTTGGTGATGGACAGCGAGGCCTGGTATGCTGCAGTCCACGGGGTCACAAAGAGTCAGGCACGACTAAGCGACTAAACTGAATTGAACATTGACTAGAATTTTAATGCTAGAAGAAACTTCTGCTGATACCTTTAATTAGGAACATCATGATCTATACATTTCCTTACCGTGGACTTGCGATAATACCAGATCAAGTATGGCCTGGGTTCATGTTATGTGAACTGATCTCAGGAGCTCTGTCAGCCACTGTGTCCAACTCATCACAGTCAGCCTGTATGAAAAAGTTTTGCTTCTCCAGGAATGTTCCGGAAAGGCAAGGACACAGTGTTAACCCTATTTTCTTTGAATAGGGATCATAAATTCCTTGAGTAGGAAGCTGGATATCATCTGTGGCCAGTTTTGGAGGATGACCAGCAGTAGTTAATTAAATTATGGCATGTTATTCTGGAGTAAGGATTCTTCTAGTGTGTTTCATGGAACTACTTGGTTACCACATGGTTTCATTTCTTCTGCATAAGCATTTTCATTTCTGAAGATACTTTCCCCATTTTGTTAAATTAAGCTCTCAATGTTCTTGGTTTGAAGGTGAATATGAAGTTGCTCAGTTGTGTCCAACTCTTTGAGACCCTATGGACTACAGCCTGCCAGACTCCTCTGTCCATGCGGTTTCCCAGGCAAGAACACTGGACTGGGTTGCCATTTCCTTCTCCAGGGGATCTTTCTGACCCAGGGATTGAACCCAGGTCTCCCTCATTGCAGGCAGACTCCTTACCATTTGAGCCACCAGGGAATCCCTGTTCTTGGTTTATCCAACTACTAGTTAAGAAAATCCTCAGGCCCCTCTGTGTTATGGTTTTCCACAGCTTAAGACAAAGGAACACTTGAATGTTCAGAACCTTCTCTTGAGTCTGCCAGTAAGGAGGGTAGTTATAATCTCCAGTTATCACACCTCTAGGTTGCTTGAAGCATTCACACCAAGACCACTCTCTCCCCAGGCTATTCACAGCTAATGATTATTCATGATGCATCTTGGGCCTTTCCTGCTCTTTGAAATCTTATCTACATTTGTATCATGGCCCCATCTTCCAAGGGCTGCACCCAAGGACAACGTGGCTGGCATACATACACGAAACAGTGTAAGTAAGGTAGACCGTTTTCTAGTTGACTGGGGAACTTTTGACAATTCAAGTACTCCTGAGGAGTCACACAGTTTAAGGAAGGTTTAGCAAGGCTGTCTTGGATGCTTTTATGGAAATATTTATCTTCTACGGTCCAACCTAGAACAGATTGATGGCTGTCTCAGGCTCCCAAGTCTTCTTTCATATCTCTTTTCATGAATGCATTTCCCTCAAAACCTTTGCACCTTTAATCCCATCTTGGCATCTGGTACTTACAGGATCTGGTGTTACAAAAACTGATGTGCATACTAAGGTTGAGAAAAATACTACCATTTCTTGCAGAATTTTCAGTTTGTTGTGGAGACATGTTTTACCATGTCTAATTCTTAGATGGTTTAAAACCAGTACTAGTTTTTTCCCCTTAGTTTTATATGCCTTCCTACCACTGTTGTTTCAAGCCAATTTGGTCCACTAAAAGGGTAAAAAGGACATACAGAGAAACGTGAGCTTGTTTTTTTGTTTTTAAAAAATAATAAAACGGTGAAATGAACTCTGAATTTCATGCCTCTAGTCATAGTGGCCAGAACAGCCTAACAACCTCTTTTTGGAAATCAAGAATGGATTTAGGTGTCCAGATACACAATCCTTTAAGTACAGGAGAGTGTCTCTGTTGGTGACACTGCGTGGAGGTTGCAACACCGATATCACCTGTATTCTATCTTCAAAGGAGCTTGAAGATAGATGTAATATCCTTGTCGCAATGTCAGTGTTGGATGTAAAATCTTCCAGGCATTTTGTGTCTTGTACAAAGAAGCTTCAATGCTGCCAGTTCTCATTTTCATGAGGAATGTAAGGTGACTTCAAGGCAGAGGCACAGTTACCAATCTTACCTCTTGGGATGTAATATAATGTTTCCCAACTAAGTCTTCAGTAATACCTGTGGTTTTAAAGTTTGGTTGATTCTGTCAATTTTATGTAAACAGAAGCAATGATGGGGGCCAAGTGATTTGCATTCTGGGACTAGTGTGCATCTTTAGACAAATTTGAAAACAAAGCATAAGTCAGTATCTTTAACACCAAGATATGTTAAAGATAGTGATTTTAAAATGGTTGAGAAAAGGCAGGTAGAATGGCAAGTGAAGTTAGAGGATGTTTGTGATCTGGTCTTCTAGGTAAGATGACAACCTACATAATTTTTTAGTTTTAAGTAGTATAAAGCACCTCAGCCAAGACTCTATGAAATCTTAGGGTATGGACCCTAAAGTTCAGGCAAAGGGAGTGCAATGGTAAAGTTGCCCTGTGTCAGGACCTCAGTGTGTGCCTTTACATTGGGGTTCCTTCCCTTCACATGACCTTCTTTAAACTACATGCACTTGTATCCTTGTTTCAAGCTCTGCTCCTGTGGGAGAACTCAGACTAAGGTAATCAGTTTGAAATACTAAGTGTGATCATTGGTCTTTGAGGAAAGGGATTATAGGCAGGCTAGTGTCTTCTATTCTGCCCAGTAATAGGAAGACGTTATAATTCTTCTATGTGAACTTTCTGGCCATAGAGGCAAAAGTCATCCAGGCTGATTCCAGAAACGTTCCTTCCACTGCCATCAGTAACCCAGGTCCAGCTTTAAAAATCAGCTCTCAGTCTTTGGACCCATCCTGAATGAGTCATGGGATGGGATGTTATAGATTAGAGATCCAGTTGGTACACATAGCCCACCAGAAATGATGCAAAGCCGAGTCTTTCTATATATTGTGTATGTATATATTGTTTTGACCCAAGTTAAAATCGTTTACCAATTTTTCTAAATTACTAGTTTATAAAAGTCCCCAGAAGTGTGATATGACCATGTTTGCCTACTTCACTTGCAGACTTCACCTCCAGACAGAATTTTTACCATGCCCTAGTAGAGATGCCATGAGGCCATCAGAGGAAAAAAAGCAAAGACAAAAAATGGCACCCACTGTATGGTGGATTCTGATGCAGTACTGGATCCTTCCACCAAGGGCTTGTTGCTTCTGGATGTGGTTTATGTAGCCCGTATCAGCTCCTTCATGGATTGTTTCAGCTGCAGAGGGCCACCTCGTGCCTAAGGTCATGTATCTTCCCAGACTGGCCTGTATCCATAACCAACCTATGTGGCAAGATAAAAGTATAGCCATATAAACTCAACAAATCAAAAAGGGATTCTAGCTCTAGAGCTTCCCTTGTGAATGGTTGAGGCTGTTTTGGGATCTATACCACAGAATAGAGTAGAAGGAATCAGGAGTGTGCAGAGGACAGAACGTGGAACAACATTACCCCAAATGTATCCTCTTCCTTAATTTAGCTCCCTCAAGAAGACTAAAATCTTAGTCTGTCCCTCAAACTGCCATACCTTAAGAGGAACTTCATTATCTGTAGTTAAACATATCCTCATATTGTTATCCAGAAATCTTTTTAATATGTGAATTTTTACCTATATTAAGACTCTGATCCCCTATACCACAATCAGGTAGTTGCCACTGTGTTTTTAACTATCCCTACTATCTAGGATTTGGACTAGATTACCTTTCTTGCCTCTTGTGGCTGAAGTTACTTGGGTTCACATAGCAAGCAGTTCTCAGGGAAGCTCTACCAAGTCCCATCAGCACACCTCTCATCGTGTGTGTCTGGTCTTTCTTTTATCACTGCACACACTAGACCATTTGTGATAGTACTGCAAGGCTCATGTTTGCTAGATGAGTGGCAGCTTTCTGACATAACCGAAGCCTAACTACTATAACTAAGATCATGGCATCTGGTCCCATCACTTCATGGGAAATAGATGGGGAAACAGTGGCAACAGTGTCAGACTTTATTTTTTGGGCTCTAAAATCACTGCAGATGGTGACTGCAGCCATGAAATTAAAAGACTCTTACTCCTTGGAAGGAAAGTTATGACCAACCTAGATTACTTTGCCAGCAAAGGTCCATCTAGTCAAGGCTGTGGTTTTTCCAGTGGTCATGTATGGAGGTGAGAGTTGGACTGTGAAGAAAGCTGAGCGCCAAAGAATTGATGCTTTTGAACTGTTGAAAAGACTCTTGAGAGTCCCTTGGACTGCAAGGAGATCCAACCAGTCCATCCTAAAGGAGATCAGCCCTGGGTGTTCATGGGAAGGACTAATGCTAAAGCTGAAACTTCAATACTTTGGCCACCTCATGCAGAGAGTTGACTCATTGGAAAAGACTCATGCTGGTAGGGATTGGGGGCAGGAGGAAAAGGGGACAACAGAGGATGAGATGGCTGGATGGCATCACCAACTCAATGGACATGAGTTTGAGTGAACTCCAGGAGTTGGTGATGGACAGGGAGGCCTGGCATGCTGCGATTCATGGGGTTGCAAAGAGTCAGACATGACTGAGCGACTGAACTGAACTACTATAATGCCTTAACATGATTTTCCATGGATACCATCACACTGGGGATGGATGTAGGTATTTTCCAACTGTGCCATTGGCCGAATGTCAAGGGGAACCTTTCCCTAATGTGGAACAACTTGACCAATCTTCTACAGATGAGACGTTGGCTGTGATACTCAAAGATGCACCAGCTAGATCCTCTCCCTTGAAGGACTTACTGTTCAGCTACAGAGAAGGCACTCAGCAGACAGTCTTCAACCATCAACTCCTCCAGTATGTGACTATGCTACAGGTTTAACCTGAGGTTAAATGCTTTTAGGAGAGCAATCCATGGCCAGTGACTAAGCAGGAGAGTTTATATGAAAGCTTGACCCTCTTAGTCCAATGAGGAACAACTCCTACAGGTTATTCTAAGTTTAGAGGACCTTCTCTCTGCCATGTTGGCAGGGACTTTTGGGGCTAAACTCTTTTAGTTTTGATAGCCCCATGCCCTATTCTAGACCTGTGCCAAGAAATCCTGTCTGGCTTCTTTGCTCAACTTAACATGCACAGCAGTTCCTGTCAAGTCAGTAGCATTGTCATGGAATATCTTCTACTGTAGCTTATGTGGCAGCCACAGAGGTACCCTCCCTCTGATCTCCCCTCCAGAACAACTGACCTCCATCTGTCCTTCCTTCAGGATGCAATCATGTTCAAGTTGAGTCCATGTTTTCCTAGGAGCTCCTACCCAGTAATTGGGCACTGTGGGAGAAGTGAAGCCTGACTATTTTCATTCAAAGAAGATTCTTCTAGAGGTACTCCTTGTGCTGAGACCCCCTGCTGGGCTGCCTGAAGCTCTCTTAGTTCACTATAGTTCTAAAGTCCTCCCTATTCAATTCTTCCTCCCCATTTCTTTTCCACAAGTCTTAGACCTATAAACAGTGTAAGGTTTCTCTCTACCTAATCCTGCCCCTCCCCCACTTTCTTAGTTGTTAACCCCAATAAGTCTTCTGAACTTCTAATTCCTTTTTGGGTTTGATACAGCATTGTAAGTCAAGATTTGGTAAAAGAAATTTCAGATTGTTTCCAGTGCTCCCATGAAGGTCCTGCGGTGAGGATACTTCTACTGAACTACTGGGTCCTCATCAGAGCCTGGAAAATTTTAACCCAGCCAATGTCTTCTTGGTTCTGAGAGAAAAATAAAATCCACTAACTCATGTGATGATACCAGGTCTTAGCCTGATCTAAGGAGCAGGCATGTCAAGGTTCAGTCCCTAGAAGCCTTTAATTTGTGACAGGATAAAGTAACATCTTCAAGAACCACCAAAGTCAAGAGAATTCCCTCTGACAAAAAAGTGCTGAATTTGTGCAGAGCTGGTAGAATTTTAGTCATACATGTTGAATGTATTTCTCATGTTCTAGATAATTAGGTATACTTCAGTTGTTGACCTTAACAGTTCAAGATTTCACAGAACTACAGGGCCAAGTATGAACTCTACATTGCTTCTTGGCAATATTTAAGTTCAACAAGCTCAATCCTTAGGTCCATATATTCCTAAAATAGACACAACAATCTCCACTGTGAAAAGAGGACTTTGGCCACTAGTAACCTCAGAAGCCATTTAGTTTTAGTAGGTACCTCAGAACTCAAAGTGGTGGTTGACATAACTGATATCACCTTTTAAAGGAACTAGTGCCAGAGATCTTAATGGCTTTTTTGTTGTTCTGCTGCTGCCTGGCACCCAAAGACAGCCTCCTACATGGATTTCAGAGAGTCAAGATTCCCATTCCCAGTTAGTCCATGTGCTCCATTGCATGGCTAGTATGATTCATATGAAGGAGTACATACCATTTAGACTGATGTTATAGTAGTGATGTAATCCATAGCCCACCACATGCCAACATAGTACCATGAAGCCCATGGTGAGGACATGCATATTTTTATAGTGTGAACACTGTTAAGTGTAGGCTTTGGCAAACATGTAAGGATATCAAGGAAAGCAGGTTCATAGATGAGAAGATGCCAAGATTAACTTATTTGCACCTGAAGATTATAGTGGACAGAAGCTAAAAGATTCTCACAGTATCAAAGAAAGGAAGCCAAATCTTCCTATTTACTGGATATCTGGATGTAGAACTTCAGGGTAAGAAATAAAGGTTAGAGCAGCACATGAAAAACACTCAAGCAGGTGTCTTGCAGGATTCTTTCAAACTGGTCCCAGAGGATCATGGGGAATTTCATATGTAGTATGTCAGTTAAAGCTGGAGAGACAGGCTGCAAGAATGAGTAAGCTTTTGAGAATTATTTGCAGTCTATTCCATTCGCTACACCTTTAGAAGTGGCTTAACTACTGCTTGACAATTGCACTTGAGTTGGCAAGACATATAAGACAGTTGTGTCTATGTGGAATGTATGGTGTTTGTCCCTTTGTACCCTGCTTTCAGTCCCTATAAGGAGGGGAAACAACACTTCTCATAAGATTGCTGGGCTATTTGGTTTGGGTTGGGGGAATCTTAGCAGGAAGTCAACAGGAAGAGGGGACTATCAGGGCAATTATTCCCTTGGAAATCACTGGTGAATAGAAGAACTTTCATGCATAAATAAAAGCTTATTTCTCACAGGCAGTCAGCTTCTCCCTGCCAGAATCTAGTATTCATACTCTCTTCTTTTGAACCTGCAATGCTACATCTTTTGTTGTTTCGTCTTCCATTACTACTAACTCTGGGTTATTGCATTCTCCCTTTATAAATAAGACCTTCATTGAGTTACTCTAGTTTGACTATGCTGTTTTTTCTTGGGCTCCCTAATACAGTGCCAGCTCAGATAATTTTCTTAGTCATCCTGTGGTGTGGATATTGCTTATTCAAGGGTTAAGTTAAGCCTTGAGATTTTCTATAAAATTCCTAACACTAAAGAATTCTTCAAATATTCACCTTCACAGTTTTTTTGAATCTCTTGTTCTGTGTTAATGCAGTAGTCAGCAGTGACAGTAGAGTAGTACCATTGGAGAACGGGGTTGGAGTAAATTACTGAATAGAAGAGCTATCCTAAAATGCTCAGAATTGACTGATTAGATTTAGAGAAGTTGGGTTCTACATAGAGATGAAATATTTAGAAATTCATAAGTTACCACTTGTTTTGAAAGGCTCTAAACCATTATATTTGCATAATGAATACCATGCAGATAGGTCTTCCCTGGTGGCTCAGTTGTAAAGAATCCACTTGGCAATGTAAGAGGAGTGGGTTTGATCCCCGAGTCAGGAAGTTCCCCTAGAGAAGGGAATGGTAACCCACACTCCAGTATTCTTGCCTGGGAAATCCCATGGACAAAGGACCTGGTGGGCTACAGTCCATGGGGTCGCAAAAGAGTCCAACACAACTTAGTAATTAAACTGCCACTACCATGCAGATACAGCATAATATTAGTTTCAAGTATGTTCTTTCTCAGGTGACGTCTACATATAAGTCAAGACCCACCATTTAATAGCCGTATGAAGGTGGCTGGATGTTGAGCCTCAAAGCCAACTTTTTCACTCTCTTTGCAGTCCATGGGGTTGCAAAGAGTTGGACACAACTGGGCAACTGAACAACAGCAGCAATGAAATGTGCAATCTTGTTTCAGCTTGTTCGAAGATGCTTCCTACATAGATCTTTATAGGCTGGGGTTCTTATTTTCCCACCCATAAAAATGTTAAAGGTGTAGTCTAGTGTGGAAAATACTAAAGCATAGACTTGAGTTCTCAAATCTGAACTACCACAGGTACCTGAACTCCTTGGCTGGTTTATTTTATTGTATTTCACTAGACCTGAATATAAAAAGTAAAATTTAAGAACCAGGGTTCAATTCAACTCAAACTTATACAGGAGGAGAACTGAGAATATATATGATGTTCTAACAGTTGTAAAGGCAGCACCCCCAAATCTCTCATTGGCAAACAGTCATGGAGACTTGTTATTAAAACGTATGCAGACTTGCCTCATTTGAAATTCCAAGAGGCATCATCTTTATTGATCTTCAAAAAGCTAGAGATCAAAGAAAAGCAACTTAAGAGACCAAGCCCAGAGTCTTCAAGAGGATGGCTGAAGAATGAGTCTTCAATATCACAGTACCAGCTCTTCCTGAAGGGTAGATGGGGTGTTATTATAATTCAGCTTAGTTCACTACTAGGCCTGATGCTCTCTCTTTACAAAAGATATGACACTGGAGCCAATCATCAGGCAATTCAAAGCTTTACTACTGGCTCAGGCACAAGCAGGAGGGAAGTCCTACAGAGAAGGGGCATCAACATGATGGCTCTCTGGAGATAGTGAATAGGAAGAGCCTAGTTCTGGACAGATGTTCCATCTTAAAACTGGCAGGATTTTTGGGAAAAAAAAAATGCCAGAGTCTGACTGAGTTCTGACAACCTGTGCTGATTGGGAGGATGAGAAAGGAAGATGCTCAGAGGGGAAGGATGAATGACCTTGGTGTTAAGTTTACCTAAAATATGGCTTTATTGTGAGTGACTTAGTGCTTCTAATTATTTCTGCTTCGTCACACATCTTCACAGTGGAATAGGCTCCATGGTCATGAAGTAGAAGCAGTTTAAAGAGTTCAAAGGAAGACAGGAGAAAAGCTACTAGTCCAGAACCCTACTAAAAGTGACAAGCAAGGTGGAAGTCCTCAAGAGCAGAAGGTAGGCGGGTGCCCCAGGTGTAACAGCCAGGGCTCAGCATAGCCGCCATTTTACCATCTCAGCAGGGGTGAAGTGGTGGTGGAGAGAAAAAGCCAGTTGCCAAGATAAGCTGGTCTATTTCTTACTTCTTATTCCAGAGATCCTGGAATGCAAGCTTCTTGCCAAGGATGCCTACAGAACATGAAGATATAACTGTACTCATAGGAAGTCTGTTTTCAGAGGAGTAAAGTTAGTCTTGCTATGCTGGCCACATAGCTCAGATTCCAGTTGTTGCAAAACCAAAAATGTTAGAGGATGTCACTTCTGACCTTCACTTGGAACCAGTGCTACTTTGATATTTTACTCTGGGAAGTTTTCCAAAGAAAGGAGAATCATATGGCAAACCTATTAGGCTTACAGGAGCTACAGGAAGGCATCATAGGAGATATAAACTAATCCGTCCCTAGTAGGTAGAATATTTTTTTTCCCTTATTCCTTTAGGTAACAATTTTCCTACATTTGACTTATTTGGGAAGTTTACATATGTAGGTTTGTCCAAACTCAACTGGCCAATAGAATTGTCTACGCTCAAGGAAACTTTTAACAACTTTTTCTGCCAGGCCCTAAACTTAAAGTAGCTGGAATACTGGATGGAGGGGGCCAAACTTTTGTTTTTGACTGGTAAAGCAAATGAGCACAGGACTTTAAGTCAGAGAAAGGCTTATTCTACATTAAGATTGTTAAGTAGCTAGCATTTTGGGATGTACATTCTATCCAGTGTTGTGAATATGGGATGCTGTTATCTTAAATCTAGACATCAGAAGCTTGATATGTCTAGAATTTGACTTAATTCAGTTTAGTTGCTTAGTTGTCTGACTCTTCGCAACCCCGTGGACTGAAGCACACCACCCTTCCCTGTCCATCACCAACTCCCAAAGCTTGCTCAAACTCATGTCCATCGAGTTGGTGATGCCATCCCAACCATCTCATACTCTGTCATCCCCTTTCTCCTCCTGCCTTCAATCTTTCCCAGCATCAGGGTCTTTTCCAATGAGTCAGTTTTTCACATGAGGTGGCCAAACTATTGGAGTTTCAGCTTCAGCATCAGTCCTTCCAATGAATCTTTAGGACTGATTTCCTTTAGGATGAACTGGTCGGATCTCCTTGCAGTCCAAGGGACTTCTCCAACACCACAGTTCAAAAGCATCCATTCTTCAGTGCTCAGCTTTCTTTATAGTCCAACTCTCACATCCATCATATTCATACATGACTACTGGAAAAACTATAACTTTGACTAGACAGACCTTTGTTGGCAAAGTAATCTCTCTGCTTTTTATAAGTTGTCTAGGTTTGTCATAGATTTTCTTCCATGGAACAAGTGTCTTAATTTCATGGCTACAGTCACCATCTGCAGTGATTTTGGAGCCCAAGAAAATAAAGTTTCTCACTGTTTCCATTGTTTCCCCATCTATTTGCCATGAAGTCATGGGACTGAATGCCATGATCTTAGTTTTCTGAATGTTGAGTTTTAAGCCAACTTTTTCTTGCTCCTCTTTCAACTTTCATCAAGAGGCTCTTTACTGAGCGTGGCCCTGCCAATCAGAACAAGACCCAGTTCCCCCCAGTCAGTCTTGCCCATCACAAAGATTCCATAAGCCTCTTATTCTTATCAGAGGGCAGACAGAATGAAAACCACAGTCACAGAGAGCTAATCAAATGGATCATATGGACCATAGCCTTCTCTAACTCCATGAAATTATGAGCCATGCCATGTAAGGTCACCCAAGATGGAAGGGTCATTGTAGAGTTCTGACAAAACTTGGTCCAATGGAGAAGGCATTGGCCAACCACTTCAGTATTCTTGCTTTGAGAACCCTGTGAACAAAATTTGACTTAGAAGCCTCACTTTGAAAAAGGCCTATTTGAAGTTTAGATACTGCTTGGAACTGCAGAGAGGGTGGTTTTTTTTTTTTGTTTTTTTTTTTTTTTTTTTTAAGTAGAGAAAGCCAGATACTCCTGGAAGCCACCGTCACAAGTTGGGAGTAACACTAGGTTTCCAGGACTGAAAATGGTAGAAACTAGGAAGCAATAATTTTAGGAAAAATCAAGGTGATGTGTACAAGTTCCACACTAGTGAGCATCAACAAGGGGAAAATTGGGGATTGAGAAATGGAGACCCTAGATAGCAGAAGTCCTCTAGAACTGAAGAGTATGTGACTGCTAAGGCAGGGAGTTGCATGCTGTTGTTCATAGCTAATGAGCTCCAGTACTCTTGCCTGGAAAATCCCATAGTCGGAGGAGCCTGGTGGGCTGCAGTCTATGGGGTCGCTAAGAGTCAGACACGACTGAACGACTTCACTTTCACTTTTCCCTTTCATGCATTGGAGAAGGAAATGGCAACCTGCTCCAGTGTTCTTGCCTGGAGAATCCCAGGGACAGGGGAGCCTGGTGGGCTGCCGTCTATGGGGTCACACAGAGTTGGACATGACTGAAGCGACTTAGCAGCAGCAGCAGCAGTGAGATCTCAGAAAGTAGTATAGCTAGTGAGAGATCTCAGAAAGTAGAGAAGCATTCCATGAGAATAATTGAAGTTCAGGGCCTTGTATTCCCACCAGGAACACCCAGAGTGAACATTCTAATACACTCCACTTAGGACTTGTGTAAGACCCAATGACTAGGTCTTTCTGGAGGTAGCTTTGTCATATTTCTTTGGAGCCCAAGGACAGTATTTGGGAATATTCCCAGAGTTTTGAACAAGAATACTGATGTCCCCAAAATGGTTTGCTAATAAATCATGCTAGACTACTCACAGTGAGCCCAAGAGGAAGCACAGTAGCCTGACATATAGCCCCGAGCAACTCCTCTACTCATGGCCCACAGGGCTCTATCTCCTGCTTGTTAGTTGAGCTTCTAAATTGTCACTTCACAGCCAGAGTTAGTGATAGACCAGTCACCTATGGGACAACTAAGTTCATCCTCTTAAGAGGCTGCATATCCCCTTGATTACCTTCATCAATTCATCACCACTGCCCAGAACACAGGATACCATATGCTTTATTCCAGGTTGAGGATTTTTTTTAAACTGCCTGTGAGGAGTATTTATAAATATAAATCAAGTAATTATAAATTACTTATCTCCCAACATGTGGGCTCCCTATTCTAGGCTTATCAGCCACGTGCCCCAGCAATATTCCCCAAGCCTGCCATCCTAACACTCACCAGGAAAGCTCATTATAGTTGCAAATTCCTCCTGGTCTTTACTCTCAGGGAACAGCCCTCTCTGACACTTATTCTCAGCATGTTAACATCCTGGAAACTTCTCTCCAGTAGAAAGACATTTACAATTGTTCCATTCTCTGGGGGTAGTGGTAGATGTTGGCTTCCTTTTACCACTGATATACCTTCTAACTTTGGAAATCTCAGGTAGCCACTGAACAAATAATTGATTTATATCTGTCCCCAGTAATTACTCAGTTGAACCATAACCATAAGGCTTTTGAGATTCTCAAACTATGAGAACTCAGGGCACTTTCTGCTGTAGATGCAGGGTTTGTCTGTATTGCTAATTTAAGTCAAATCTAGGACTTCCATTATCATACACTTTGGATGAGCTTTGACAGAGGGTTACAAATCCCTTTTTTCCATTTACTCTTTCTCCTAGTTTTTCCAAGAAAAATTCCAGAATGAGGCTTTCTGGTGGAGATATATAATAATCTCAAAAGCTCGGTGAACCAAATGGATAGGACTAAACTTAAGAAACACTGCCTCTGGACACTCACAGAAGTTGCTATCCAACAGCCAGAGAAGCTAAGATGTACTCAGGGCTCAAAGGACACTCAATCTCACTTAGCATATGCATCAGTCAATCTTAAGATTGAACACTAATCCTATGAATGTATGATGTAAATGCAACTGCAGCATTTAGTTCAATATGTGAGACAATCATGGAGTTTCCAGTGGTGGAGATACATACATGGGTCCTAAACACCAGCTCAAGTTTAGGATACATTAACTCAGTACATTAGTCTCACACCATGGACATGAATGATACTAGGACCTGGTCCCACAAGGTCCCCATTTAAGGCACCAGTCATGGGTTAAGACAATTCATACTTCTGCCCAACTTGGCTATAAATTTGGTGTTCCCACTGCACCCTCTGTCAAGTTCAGTAATTTACCAGACCAGTTCATGGAACCGAGTTCTTAATGCTTACTGGTTTGTTAAACACTAACTCAGAAACAGCCAAGTTGGAGAGATGCATAGGGTAAGATTTGGGGCAGGCAAGTGGCCCAGAGCTCCCATACCTTCTCTGGGCATGCAACCCTTCCAGCATTTCCACGTGTTCACCAATGCAGAAGCTCAGGTCTCATTGTTCAAGAGTTATCAAAATTAAGTTCCAGCCCCTACTTGCCTTTTCTGGAAGTTAGTGAGTAGAGCTGGAAGATTCAATCCACTAGTTACTTCTTTCTAATAACCAGTCCCCTTCCTGAGGTTGTTTAGGGGGACTACTTTTAAGTTACTTCATTAGCATAAACACAGGTGTGATCAAGACAAGTTCCTTATGAAAAACAGAAGACACTCATATCACTCAGAAATTTCCAAGGGTTTAAATGTCCCTAGTTTAGATGGCAGAAAAAGAAATATTTGACCATGCATAGTCAGTGTTTTTTTTTTTTTTAAGGTTTTATTTATATACCATAGGCAGTTAGATAAAGCCAGACTTTTTTTGTATGTTTTTCTTAGTAGAACCAGGTATATTTCCCCATTATTCAAAACCTAATACTGGCTGTTAGATAGATTTTATACATTTTAACCTTAAACACAGAGAAAACCCTTAAACTCACAATGATCTTCATACCCATCATAATGGAAAAAAGTTTTGAAGATCTAATGCTGAAATGAGGGAAGGTATCTTTAAGGCAAGACAGAGTTGCAGTAACATTAACTTGTTCCACACTCTACCATCCAGTATGTGTTAAGGTCTGTAGTATAAAAATGCTACCTCAATATCTAGATGGCACTTGTCCCAAGGACCAGGATCCTGGGGGAAAAAACACTCCAACAAGGGCTACATGGATCCCTAGTGGAGAAAGGCAGGCTTTGAAAGGCCTCCTCAGGTCAGAGCCAGGTTGGGGTGACTTCAGGGACAGTGAAGTAGAGATCTTTATTGACTTCCAGAGCACAAATATAGGCATCTTTCTAGCCATAAGCATAGTTCCTTCAAAAAACAGTTAAGAAGGACAAGAAATACTAAAACCTGAGCTTTAGGCTGAAACTTGGCAGTGGGTAAAAGTTTACATGCTCAATGAGAACCAGCAATGGGACAACCAGGCTCCAGGCATGGGTGGCCTAGCTACCTGGAGTGGCTGAAGGACATGTCTCTGCTTGTCAGAGTGACATTAACAGGTGGAGAGAAGTTGGCTAACACCTTTAGATCCTTTTGAATCTGCCCCAGAGGTGCATAAACTTCATAGATTTTTAAAAAGCCCTGAAGGTTCAATCTTTGAAGATAAACTTTTTACATTCTAAAAACTCACTAAGGATTGCCATTCCAGGTGGCATACCATGAATTTCCCTTAAAGTTCACATCAGTTGTTCCAAACCAGAGAATACTCCCACAGAAGTTCTCACACTGTTGTGAAGATTCTGAGCCCCACACCAGAATTCCAAACCTGGGGATACAGCAAAGGGATTGGGAATCCCCAGGGAATCTTCCTCAGTGATTAGTGCAAAGAAATAGAGGAAAACAATAGAATGGGAAAGACTAGAGATCAAGAAAATTAGAGATACCAAGGGAACATTTCATGCAGATAGGTACAATAAAAGACAGAAATGGTATGGACCTAACAGAAGCAGAAGATATTAAGAAGAGGTGGCAAGAATACACAGAACTACACAAAAAAGATCTTCATGACCCAGATAATCATGGTGTGATCACTCACCTAGAGCCAGACATCCTGGAATGTGAAGTCAAGGGGTCTTAGGAAGCATTACTACAAACAAAGCTATTGGAGGTGATGGAATTCCAGTTGAGCTATTTCAAATCCTGAAAGATGATGCTCTGAAAGTGCTGCACTCAATATGCCAGCACATTTGGAAAACTCAGCAGTGGCCACAGGACTGCAACAGGTCAGTTTTTATTCCAATCCCAAAGAAAGGCAATTCCAAATAATGCTAAAACTACCACATAATTGCACTCATCTCACACACTAGCAAAGTAATGCTCAAAATTCTCCAAGCCAGGCTTCAACAGTACGTGAACCACGAACTTCCAGATGTTCAAGCTGGATTTAGAAAAGGCAGAGGAACCAGAGATCAGATTGCCAACTTTCATTGGACCATCAAAAAAGCAAAAGAGTTCCAGAAAAACATCTACTTCTTTAACTATGTCAAAGCTTTTGACTTTTTGGATCACAACAAACTGGAAAATTCTGAAAGAGATGGGAATATCAGACCGCCTGACCTGGCCCCTGAGAAATCTGTATGCAGGTCAATAAGCAACAGTTAGAATTGGACATGGAACAACAGCCTGTTTCCAAATCGGGAAAGGAGTATGTCAAGGCTGTATATTGTCACCCTGCTTATTTAACTTAGATGCAGAGTACATCATGTGAAATGCCAGGCTGGATGAAGCACAAGCTGGAATCAAGATTCCTGGGAGAAATATGAATAACCTTAGATATGCAGATGACAACCAGCCTTTTGGTAGAAAGTGAAGAACTAAAGAGCCTCTTGATGAAAGTGAAAGAATGAAAAAGTTGGCTTAGAAAAACAAAAGAAAACCTCAGAAAACTAGGATCATGGCATCTGATTCCATCACTTCATGGCAAATAGATGGGGAAACAATGGAAACAGGGAGACTTTCTTGGGCTTCAAAATCACTGCAGATGGTGATTGCAGCCATGAAATTAAAAGATGCTTGCTCCCTGGAAGAAAAACTATGACCAACCTAGACAGCATATTAAAAAGCAGAGACATTGATTTGCCAACAAAGGTCTGTCTAGTCAAAGCTATGGTTTTTCCAGTAGTCATGTATGGATGTGAGAGTTAGACTATAAAGAAAGCAGAGCACTGAGGAATTGATGCTTGAGAGTCCTTTGGACTGTAAGGAGACCCAACCAGTTAATTCTAAAGGAAATCAATCCTGAATATTCATTAGAAGGACTGATGTTGAAGCTGAAACTCCAATACTTTGGCCACCTGATGTGAAGAACTGACTCCTTTGAAAAGAGCCTGGTGCTGGGAAAGATTGAAGGCCGGAGGAGAAAGGGGATGACAGAGATGGTTGGATGGCATCACCAACTCTATGGACATGATTTTGAGTAATCTCCATGAATTGGTGATGGACAGGGAAGCCTGGCGTGCTGCAGTCCATGGGGTCCCAAAGAGTCTGACACGACTGAGTGACTGAAATGAATTGAACTGAGAATCTGACTTTGAAGGATAGTGGGATTTGATTACAGAACTGCCAAAGGACTCAAGGAAACAGACTCTTGGAGGGCACACACACACAAAAAGTCTTGTGCATACCAGGACCCAGGGGAAAGGAGCAGTGACCCCATGAGAGACTGAGCCAGACCTGCCTTGTGAGTGTTTGAAGATCTCCTCTGGAGGCATGGGTGGTCACTTGCCTGCTGTGGGGATAGGGGCATTGGAAGCAGCAGTCCTGGAAGGCATGTGTTGGCATAAGTCCTTTTTGGAGGTCACCAGTAGCCCTACTGCACAGCCTATAGACTCCAAGACTGGGTTGCCTCAGGCCAAACAACTAATAGGGAGGGAGCACAGCCCCACCCATCAGACAATTGGATTCAAGATATACTGAGCATAGCCCTGCTCACCAGAGCAAGACCCAGTTTTCCCCACAGCCAGTCCCTCCCATCAGGGAGCAAGAACTATAATCCTGCAGCCTCCAGAGAGGAAACCACAATTGACAACAAAATTCTGTAAATCAATTATCCTTCAATTAAAAAATGAGTTATTTAAAAATAGACTGTATACCAAATGAGATTTATACTATAGACACAGTCTAGACCTATACTGAAATATGAACTTTTCTCCAATAGAGGAGGTCACAAACAGAGGAATCGATTCCCTACTTATTTCTGTATCAACAACTATCTGGACAAATTGCTCTTAATTTCTCCTAGGGGGAGAATTCCTAGCCCTCAGGCCAAGTCCATGGTTGTCATGGTCTCTCGCTCATTCTTGTGATCAAGAATTGGCTCATTTTCTTCAAAAGCCACAAAGAACTGAGTGACAAGGCAACGAGATAGAAATTCAAGAAATTTAAACTAACATTTCTAACAAAGGTTATCTTTCTGAGGATATGATTATAAGGAATAAATTCTAAAGCTTTAGGGCCAAGTAAAAGATTTTACACTTTCCTTGGCATTTCTCATAAGAGCTTTGAATAGAAGAAAGGAACAGGGATAAGTGCCATCTGTATGGAGAGATGTAAGCTTAAATTTAGCTTAGAAGAGAAAGTGATGGCAGAGTAAAAATTCTCTAATAAGATCTTTAATTCCATTGAAGACATAGGTATCAGAAAAGGACAGAATACCGGTCCACAGGAAACAGTGTTTGGACCACAGTCTCTAGGCCAACAAGGCTAAATCCATTTATATAGTCATATAGTATTACATACCTGGATAAAAAGTTGCCAGCCTTATCCTCCTCCAAAGGAACCAAGAGGTATCCAACACTAATATATGTTGTTTGCAGGTACACCTGCTTCTTTCCCATTACTAAGTTCAGACTGACCGAGAGTAACTAGAACACAAAAGCCAGAACTCAAGGTTTTCAGGCAATGAAGTTGTCTGCCTTGAGTGCTTCACTAGGTCCATTAAGATGTAGCTTTCCTAGATAAGAACTTTGGTTTTGCTTACTGACACTGCCTGAACCCCACATACTGTTGTCTCACACGAGAGATCTTGGTAGCAGATTCTGACTGGTATTTTTCTCTCTCCCTGCTTTAGCCAATTTCTTCAATTCAAAACCAGCTATAAGATCCTTCTTTGATTCAAGCAGAACCATCACTGGCAGCAAGAGGCTCATAAGCCACATGCATTTAGGTATCTAGTCAGATATTTAAGAGGACATCATGGGAAGTATTTCCCATATGCAGGGCTTCCTCATGCCACAATCTACCCACACCCCCTATACTGCCCAAGTCTGCCTGGATGCCTAGGAGCGTGCAGTGATAAAGTCTGGGTATGTGTAAAAAATCCCTGAGCTAGAAAAACACTCTAATCAGCCCTGAGAAGGTAAGGAAGTTGTTGCAAACTGGGCTCTTCTGACAGCAGATACTGAGAATTAGAGTTGCATAAATGATCAACCTAGACAGCATGTTAGAAAGCAGAGACATTGTCAACAAAGGTCCATCTAGTAAAGGCTATGGTTTTTCCACTAGTCATGTATGGATGCGAGATTTGGACCATAAAGCTGAGCACCGAAGAATTGATGCTTTTGAACTGTGGTGTTGGAGAAGACTCTTGAGAGTCCCTTGGACTGCAAGGAGATCCAACCAGTCCATTCTGAAGGAGACCAGTCCTGGGTGTTCTTTGGAAGGATTGATGCTGAAGCTGAAACTCCAGTACTTTGGCCACCTCATGCAAAGAGTTGACTTATTTGAAGAGAGCCCGATGCTGGGAAAGATTGAAGGCAGGAGAAGGGGATGACAGAGGATGAGATGGTTGGATGGCATCACCAACTAAATGGACATGAGTTTGGGTAAACTACAGGAGTTGGTGATGGACAGGGGGTCCTGGCGTGCTGTGGTTCATGGCATTGCAAAGAGTCGGACATGACTGAGTGACTGAACTGAATGTCTATTGTGGAGTAACAACTGGTGTGAGAGAGAAGGAAGCTGGATTAGGCATAGAATGCTGTCAGAGTATCATGCTAGTCTGTCAGTCTCTGCAAGCCCCATGCAAAGCTTCACAGCCCTTTAGCTAAGTTCCATCTAGTGTGACAATGGTACCGTGGTGCACTGTGGGTCATTGTCTGGGCTTTGTTCTGAGAGGAACCTATCCTTGGCTATCACCACTTTTCACTCATCTGCCATATTTGGCCTCCTCAGTAACCAAGAGGTTGATGTATAAATACCCCAGGTCCTTTTGCACCTCAGGTATGAGAATTCCTCAGTGTATCTTACATCCTTTCCCAGAGTTTCTTAGCTTTCTCATGGTGGCTTGCATAATCATGCACCAATAGTAGGTCTTTCTCCATCTTTCACTTCCTTCTACCAGCTTTTCCACATTTCCCAAATAACCTACCTATGATCAAATTCACATCTCTGGGGTCCACTTATAGACTAAGCATCTTATGGTTTCTTCTATCTGATGGGAAATAGGACAATCCTTCCCTCTCCCTTCAGAGAAATGTGAGAAAAAAAGATTTCCTCTCCACCCTTCAAAGCAGTCCTTTGTTTGCCTCTCCAGTTCTCTTTCATATACTCATGAAAACTCAAGTCTAACATTTGCCAGTTCATTATTGCCTCATATACTATGAACGCTGCCCCAATGAGTGCTAAGGGGTTTCTAATGACACATACGCAGATTTCATCTAGTGTTCAGTTCTCTAGGAGGGAAACTGAGGAAGATGAGAACAATAGATTCTCTCGAGACAGAACACTCTACTATATTTTTATTAAACAGAAAGAGTGCTAAATGATTACATATTAATAAATCCACACTGAGTTTTATCCTCCAATGTGATCTGACCTTAAAATTTCAGTCGAGTTGAAGGGAAATTGTGTCTAGCTAGTGCTGAGAATTATGGGGGAGCTCACAAAAGTGTCAAAGCAACTTAGAGACAGATGTTTTACAAGTCAAAAAGCCCATTAGGAAAAGACTTTTACATTTTCTATTTCTGGTATTATAGGAGAACTAATATTATAGAAAAATCGATACAAACACCTAAAAGGTTGGGCATTTTTACTCAATACTCAGCTAGATTGGCAAGTAAGTGTTGTGCTTAGTTTTCAAGGGCAACTTAGGTTCAAATAAGCAAGTGCTAAAACACGGTGCTGTTCTAGGACTTTGCGGTGCAGTTGTCCAAAGTTTTGGTTTATACAGGCAGCACAGGGCAGAAAACCAAGACAGCTAGGGTCCACACACAGTCTGGAAGTTGGAAAAAAAAACCAGCTCAAGCCTGAAACCATGACAAAACATATCTTTAAAGAGAAGGAAGTCTGCTTTCGGTAGGAAAGGTAATCTGCTTCTTAGTACTGGTTAAGAATGAGAAAAAGTTAACTGGGGGCTAAAATTAACTGTTAAAAGCAGCAACAAGTAGAGAATCGCATTTTCTCAGGGTGGTATCAGGGAAGGATGACACAGGTCTTATGGTTTCACCCTGCTTATTTAACTTCTATGCAGAGTACATCATGAGAAACGCTGAACTGGAAGAAACACAGGCTGGAATAACCTAAATAACCTCAGATATGCAGATGACACCACCCTTATGGCAGAAAGTGAAGAGGAACCCAAAAGCCTCTTGATGAAAGTGAAAGTGGAGAGTGAAAAAGTTGGCTTAAAGTTCAACATTCAGAAAATGAAGATCATGGCATCCGGTCCCATCACTTCATGGGAAATAGATGGAGAAACAGTGGAAACAGTGTCAGACTTTATTTTTTCGGGCTCCAAAAATCACTGCAGATGGTGACTGCAGCTATGAAATTAAAAGATGCTTACTCCTTGGAAGAAAAGTTATGACCAACCTAGATAGCATATTGAAAAGCAGAAACATTACTTTGCCAACAAAGGTCCATCTAGTCAAGGCTGTGGTTTTTCCTGTGGTCATGTATGGATGTGAGAGTTGGACTGTGAAGAAGGCTGAGCGCCGAAGAATTGATGCTTTTGAACTGTGGTGTTGGAGAAGACTCTCGAGAGTCCCTTGGACTGCAAGGAGATCCAACCAGTCCATTCTGAAGGAGATAAGCCCTGGGATTTCTTTGGAAGGAATGATGCTGAAGCTGAAACTCCAGTACTTTGGCCACCTCATGTGAACAGTTGACTCATTGGAAAAGACTCTGATGCTGGGAGGGATTGGGGGCAGGAGGAGAAGGGAACGACAGAGGATGAGATGGTTGGATGGCATCACTGACTCGATGGACGTGAGTCTGAGTGAACTCCGGGAGTTGGTGATGGACAGGGAGATCTGGCGTGCTGTGATTCATGGGGTCGCCAAGAGTCGGACATGACTGAGCGACTGAACTGAACTGAACCATCTCTAAGCCAGCTACAATTTCTTAGAAGGGAGACCTCTGCTGGTGGTAATTATGGCAAATTCAGAGATTTGCCAGCCACTGTTCCAGACACCTTGAAGAACTCCTTCAATGCATTGAGAAGATGTAGGAAATGACTCATGGCCCTTGGTGGGGCAGGTGCCAGCCCCTAATGAAAGAAATTGCCTCCAAGGAGGCAGGAACTTCTTGATAAGAGCTGACTCCTGGAGAGCTATGTTGGAGGAATTTGGGGATGGTGGGGTGGTGAGAACTGCTGGGAATTACCCAGATAGAGAGCTGTGTGACTGGTGGGAAGTGACATGTCTAGCTTCTGATCAGGGTCACAGGCTGACTTGTGAGTGATTCCCTCTATTTTACCAGCTCTGGTGCATCTTAAACTTAGTCTGATTCACATCTTCCAAAGAGAAAGGCAATGGTCAGAATTCCAGCTAGTGAGTCTATCCAGGGTCTAACCTGCAGTCTGGGGCTTCCTCTTGACACCATCCAATAGTCTAAACCACTCCCATTTACAGTGGCCTTTATACCACTGAGAGGTAACCACCTCCCCCCAACACCCAGGCTAAGTGGTCTCTACAGGGACATATATAGTTTCTTCATGTACCTACAGATATTCTAGATCTTCTGCCCCTAGTAGTTTCCAGATTCTAGTACACTCTCGTTGCTCCAAAAGCCAACTCCATCCTGGGCAGTAAACATTCTCAACACTGAACTGAAAACCCACCTGGTTGTTTATGACAAATAGCCTGCCTCTATATCGATTTGTCTGCCTCTCTGAACCTCTAACAGCTGAGATTTCAAGCTATAGGCTCCAGTTCATGTCTGCTTTCTGTCCAGATCAGGTTAAGTCAACTTTGCAAGTCAAAGTCCAAAGGTCATTACTGTGTCTGCATGATCTTCAGTAACTATAATAGTGTGGGATATAGTCACGTTTTTTGAAAGTGTTAATTCATTCTGAACTTTGACTCAGCCGATACCTACTGGATTTAGTTAGGTTTGCAAACAAATCTACATATGATACATGTTATTGACTTAGCTTAAAAAAAAAGCTGTTTAAGTGTGCCATCTTGTTATGCTTACTCCCTTTCCCAGGGAAGACACTATCCTGAAGTTAATCCTTCCCATCTACACGCTAACACTTTCTCCATGTTTGTATCTGCGACAAATGTATAGTATTACTTTTTGGTGCAAATGGTACACTGTAGAAATTTTACAGTTTGCTTTTTCTCCAAGTTCTGTTTTATATTTAATACTCTTGGGCTGGAGTGATCTTATTCTTCATGACTTATACTGTATCTGTAGTCCTTTAAGCTCCAATAAAGTTTTTTCCCCCCCCAATAAAAAGTAGTTTGCCTTTATTCTTGTCCCTTAGGTCCCCAAATAAAAGCAAATGCAGATGTGGTCTGGAGCATACCTTAAACAGACTGCAAACTATTTCCACAAATTAAGCTCTAAAAATGGTTAGAAAATAACACTGTAACAGGCAGCATGACAAACAAGCAAAAAAGCATATAAGACAGCATCATGCACAGAAAATCATTACTGAAATAAGGAACAAACTCCCAGAACAAACTTCAAGTGTACTAACAGGAGAGATACTATCAAGAGTCAGTCACATTTAACAACCAAGCAACTTCCCTAAAGTTGTACTAAGATGTCAATTTACAATTATACTGGTGTACAGTGCCTTAAAGGGTTGATTTTCAGTGGAGTATGTATATCACTAAGTCTTAAGAAATACATGGAGGGGTGTGTTATCAAAATAACTGGAGGATGCTATAGACATAGTCTAGAGCCAGCCATGTCTTGAGGGCACATGGCAGAAGTCCTGTAGAATAAGAAGTGTCCTGCATTCCACGTGACTAAGTTGTCTCCGGCCTTGAAGGGAAGAAAACCAGTTAACCAAGTCTAAAATCTCACTCCATCTGGCATAAAGAGTCCTGGGCATGGTCTTAACGCTTGTAGAATTTTCCGGGAACACAATCACTGTCAGTTGACGGTTGCACATTGTTATGTGGAAACTTACTCAGAATTAAGTTACTATTTCTGAAAGTCACCTCATTTATAGCTACCACACTGACTTCACCTATAGTGTATTTTTAGGGAGTGAACTTTGAGGCACTTATGAGTGATACTATTTCACACCCACAAGGTTAACATAAAAGTCAAACAGAACCTAGTGGTGGTGAGGATGTGAGATGTGGGGAGTGTTTTTCTTTTCTTTCTTTTTTTTTTTTTTTACACACACACAACTCCTAGTGCTTGTGGGAGTATAAACTGATCACAAGAGCTAATAAGTTTCTTCTAAAGGCAAGGCATGTGAGACCACAAATAGTCTGATTGGGGCAAATGAACCCAGGAGGGTATTGGGAACATAGGGGGTTCCCTTACAAGTTTAGCGCTTTTTAATCTACAGAAGGTTCTTTGAGATAAGCCATTCTCACCTCACCCCCAACCTGGGCTCTCAAGTGGTGCATTGCAAAATGTGCTCAGATCCAAATGTCCTGAGCAGACTCAGACTAAAATAATCTTCAAAGTTTATTACAAGCTAGTGAAGACAAAAGTCTCAAGTTCTACCTTTGGTGACCGCTAGTCGACAATTTTTGCCAGTCTTTCCCAAAGCTTTTTTTTTTTTTTTTTAAAGGAGAAAAGTAGGGGTTTCCATCTCAGTTTGCTTTAGTGGTTGTTAATTCAGAGACAGTTAATTTACACAGAGAAAGGAATTCCCTGTAGAGATAATATTCATACAGATGAGCTCTAGTTAAGCTGAACACAAACACCAGAATGAGTTTATCACGGTTGCAAGTTGGAATTGAGGGACCCAATGGGACCAACGATACACTACTCTATAGAAGAGCTAGCTTTGCTTTTCACTGGAAATGGTCTAGGACTGTATAGCTTCATGAAGCAGGTACCTTTCTTCCAAAGGCATAGCATTAGCTTGTTCTAGTTCCCACCTGCCTCTGGACAACCCCAACTGCAATATACTACCCAAGGAAGTCCGGAAGGACCCTAGAGGATTAGTATATGCAGGCAAAGACTAAAGCAAAGATCTAGGATAAAAGAGCTTAGAATATAAACATATCTGCTCCATGTGTGAGGAGACTGGGCTTTCACTGGGTGATAGTTTATATTCTAACACTCTACTCAGTTCAGTCACCCTTAGAGGGTAGCACTCCCTCCTATCGATGTGGGAACTGAAGAATTAATGTGACTTTGCCAAAGCCACATTACTACTAATTGTCAGAGCCATATTTCAGGTCGTTTTGATTTGAAAATAATGGAAATTCTAGTGGGAGGAAGTTTTTAAACAAAGTATGTTCCTTTTATTTTGGAATGGATCTTAAACGTGCCTTTAAAAGCATAGCAATACTCTGTCATCCTTGGACATTCCTCACTGAGACCCATTACTCAAGGTTCCTTTGTTGCCTGCTATTTTTACTCAAGGAAACATGGTTTGCACACAAGCCATCTTAGTTTTCTCCTAGTAGAGTCATACCCTATGCTCACACTTGAATGGGTTGTTTACCCCAACTGTCTTCCCCACTTTTCCTGACCATTTAAGCTCTTTGTAGGTCTAAGTCCCCCCCTGGCAATAGTCAAAGATCTTAGCTCTGTACCTAGTACTGTACAGTATTGCTGATATACAAATAGATACTGAAATCATTAGTGGATAACTTGGCTTTATAGATGTTTTGAACAGCATTGTCATAAAAATGCTTGGTGAACTTATGTTTATGGTGTTTTAGTCACGTTTGAAGAGTTGGTTAGGGTTTTAAACAGGCTGGGAATATTTAATAGTTTTCCCATTTAAAATATTATGATTCCTGTTATCCTAGTGTTTCTATTATTTGATAAGTGATGAAGACATGCACTGTTTCTCAGGCACAATACTGAACATAGATGTCATATGCTTGTACCCATTTGTTGGAACCCCAGGAGATGACACTACAAACACAGACCTATACAAATGCACTGAAGTGGCCACAAAACCCCCAGTGGCATCATTAAGGTGGCTCATTTGAAGTGCACTTTCATTTCAAAGCTACCAAAAGTCAAACTTATTCCAAGATACTGCCTTCTTGGACAACAGTTCCAAGCTCGACAGTAAGCTTTTTCACCTGCGGTAGGTTTTGAACTCAGTTGGGCTGTTAATTACTGAGATCCAGAGATAGACTGGGCTCCAGAATGCTGCTAGTTGCCATATTGGTACAATGATTGTGACAACTAAAATAGTCCCCATAGTTTTCAAAGTGCCCTGAATAGAATATGATGTTGTCCCTCTTGGAAGTCTCTGCATTATGCCATCCATCACTGTTGAGATCTTAATTCCACAGTCCCTGCTTTGAGACAGGAAAAATATGCCAAAGTCACAGGTGACAGCACTGTGCACAGCACATCAAATGCATTGATGATGTGAGTTGTCTCGATATTTAACAAATATCAAGTTTCAACAATGTAAAACCCCCACAGTGCACACCCACATACCCCCATCACCTCAGCAGTTCCTAGGCCAAATGCATTGATGTTGCAAGTTGTCCCTATATTAAAGAGCATATTCCAATATCAAATGGTAAATTTCAACGATGCAAAACAATGTTTGCACACCCCTCCGTCACTTTTGCACAAACCCGATAGCTTTGAAGTTATGTTTTTTAAGTCCAAGCAACATAAAGAGGCCATTTCCTTACTATATTCAACCCACTCTATTCTGTGCAACCCAAGCTATCTGCTCCTTTCTAGGCTGCTGCTGCTGCTAAGTCGCTTCAGTCGTGTCCGACTCTGTGTGACCCCATAGACAGCAGCCCACCAGGCTCCTCCATCCCTGGGATTCTCCAGGCAAGAACACTGGAGTGGGTTGCCATTTCCTTCTCCAGTACATAAAAGTGAAAAGTAAAAGTGAAGTCGCTCAGTCATGTCCGACTCTTTGTGACCTCATGGACTGCAGCCCACCAGGCTCCTCTGTCCATGGGATTTTCCAGGCAAGAGTACTGGAGTGGGGTGCCATTGCCTTCTCCCCTTTCTAGGCTAGTGGAACCATATTAGGTAATATTAGCAAGACATAGATTATCTAGTAACTCATATGAACTCAAGTTCCCCTGAGTGATTTGTTTCTTAACTAGGCTTATAGATTCCTTCCCTAGAGCTCCAAGTTTTTTCTGTAAACTGAGATATGTATATGCTTATTGCTCTAAGTATATTTTCTAGTTTGTTTCCTTCCTTTGTATTCCTAAGGCTCCAAATTTCCAAGAAGTACTTCGTTATGATTGGACAGTTTTTCCAAAACTTTTGATAGTCATTTGGAAACCTGAACATTTGCATGTCTCTCACTAAGTGTAAGATCAGATCATTGATCAAAACCAAATTAAACTTTTAAAAAGGTGAAAGGCATCTGTTTTATGTTATCTTTTATGACTTGCAATATTTGACTGGTATTTCTATTGCGGTATAAATATTTGAAGAGAAACGTCCACAGTCTTCTGCTTCCCAGAACTGTAAGAACACCAGCTGGGATCATTGCCAGTCCTGGGGTACAGTTTGTACGTGAATGATTAGTCTTTATTCAGTTTTACATGAACTGCACGTTAGATGATGTCTCATCTTATAAGGGCCTTATTAGGGGCCTTTCATTTCTGTAGAGTTTCAAGAATTCAGTATCCTGGATTTATCTTCTGAGCAAGTAGAGAACAGGTAATACAATATTTTCCATCCTTTTCCATCATGTGCCAAAAAATAAGGTGCAAATGGAGTAAAACCTTTAAGGTTCTGTTGCATGTCATGTAACTTCTCCTGGCCCCCAGAATTTGAACCATAACCAAAACCACACACAGCTCTTGTCATTCAAGTATGTCCAGTTTTTAAACCCTCAATGGACTACTGGTTGTTCCTAGCATTACCTATCATGCATCTTTATAAATGACCTCTTCCTAGTTTTGACTTGTTAATATTTGTCGAAAACTCACTTGCAGCCTCTAAGGGGCCTTCTCAAAAAAACTAAGACTCTTTAGTTAAAACTAATATTCACTCTTTGGTAAACCTTAAGTCATCATACCCTCTATGAATGTAAGTGATAGGCTTGACTTTTTCCTAACCACCTTAAATTACCTCTTCTCATGGAGACTTGTGCTTCAGAGTAAATGCAAATTCCTAAGACATTTCAGCCCATCTTTCCAAATAAGATCAGAATAAGCAGTACTAGTCAACATACTTTGCTGGATATAACCTTATGAATGTAACAAGTCAGAAAATTTTGACTTTCATTTGAAGGGCTTTCAGTGATCTAAAGTTTCCTGGGAAATTCCAAAGTAGTGGAGAGGAGCAGCAGGAATCAAGCATTTCTATACTCAATTATCTAGTACTCCCAGATCAGTTCTTATGACCCTGAAGGTGTGTCATGATGTTTCCACTAGAGCAATCTACAGATGGGCAGGCAGTTGGCTGCGTCTTCAGCAACCCACCATGGCATCACCTGCTGCCCTCAGCCAGAGGCAGAAGTGCAGGCTCAGAGAGCAGACTGCTGTGGGACACAGCTCAAGCAGGAACCCTTGAGAAACTCCGGGGCTCCATTGTCTAGCTAGCGTTTCTCAGAACTGAACTATGGTCAGACTCTACCTAATTCTGCATTTCCTTCTATCACACAAATCAGAAATACAGAGTGTGAAAGGCTTTCTCTGCTTATTCCTGTTACCTCTGTTTCATGCCATTTCCCTTAATAAGTCTGCAATCATATCCTGGTTTCTAAGGATCTGAACTAATAAGGGAGGTGCTGGGGATGGTATGAGAAAACAAGCACTATCGTGGTTTAGGGGTCTTACCGCTCAGCCAAAAAGGAGACTCCACCCGGGGTTAACTAAGCACTGTTTTTGTTGTATCCCACAAGTTTTAAGTTATTTTAATTCAAAAATTAAAAATTCTTCAATAACTCTTTTGACCTCCATTTAGCAGTTTTTAAACTCCAAGTATTGACATCTAGCTTTCTGTTGATTTTAATTCCATCATGTTGAGAACACTTTTTAACATTTCTTTTAAACTGAGGTTGATTTAACCACCTCGAATGTGGTCTTGATGAACACTGGGCATGACCTCTAAGAATGTGTATTCTGTTGTTGGATTAAGTTTATAGAAGTCAATTGGATTCAGTTAACTGATAGCTTGCTTCAGTTCAACTATGTCCTTACTAATTTTCTGCCTGGTAGATCTATTACCCATAGAGGGATGTTAAAAGCTCCAAGGACAGAGAAATCCATTTTTCTTTGTAGTTCTATTGGCTTTTGCTGCTTCTACTTTGATCCTGTTAGGCATATGCACGTTAAGGATTGTTATCTCTCTTCAGAAAATTGACCCCTTTGTTACATGATGCCTCTCCCCACTTTTCTTTCTTATTCTACAGTCAGGTTTGAGTGAAGTGAAATTTTTTTTTGGTATTAACATGGATATTTCTCAACCCCTTTATTTTTGCACAAAGTATTCAAATTGAGTTTCTTATAGACAACATACAGTTGTCTCTTGATCCACACTGGTAGTCTTTTAATGGGTGTGTTTAGACAACTGACATTTGATAAGTTGGATTCATATTTGTTATCTTGTATTAGTGGCCTATGTTTTTTTCATTTTCTGTTTCACTCTGCCTTCTCTATTTTAAGCTGCATATTCCTCATTACTGTTTTCTCTTCGTGTATTGTAATTCTGATTTTAGTGATCCCTCTTGAGATTACAGTCTACAGTTACAATAGATCCTTCTCTTTTAACGAGCATCATACAACTTCATGGGTAGTACAATCTCCTCATATATGTGCTCAGTCACTCAAGTCCTGTCTGACTTTTTGTGACCCCATGGACTATAGCCCAGAGAAGTCTGTCCATGGGATTTTCCAGGCAAGAACACAGAAACAGGCTGCCATTTCCTTCTCCAGGGATCTTCCTGATCCAGGGATGAAAACAATGTCTGCCTTGGCAGGCAGGCTCTTTTTATGACTGTGCCATCTAGGAAGCCCTTATAGAAGTGTATTTCCAATTCTTCCCTCATCTTATAATTGTCATTCATTTCACTTGTTTGGTCACTAAGTCATGTCAGACTCCTTGCGACCCCATGGACTGCAGCACGCCAGGCTTCTCTGTCCTCCACTATGTCTCCTGGAGTTTGCTCAGATTCATGTTTATTGAGTTGGTGATGCTATCTAGCCATCTCACCCACTGCTGCCCCATTTCTTGCCTTTAATCTTTCCCAGCATTGGGGTCTTTTCAAATGAGTCAACTCTTCATATCAGGTGGCCAAAATATTGGAGCTTCAGCTAAGCATCAGTCCTTCCAGTGAATATTCAGTACTGATTTCCTTTAGGATTGATTGGTTTTATCTCCTTGCTACCCAAGGGACTCTCAAGAGTCTTCTCCAGCATCACAGTTTGAAGGCATCAAGATTCTTTGGCATTCAACATTTATGGTCGAAATCTCACATCCATGACTACTAGAAAAAACCATAGCTTTGATTACATGGGCCTTCGTTGGCAAAGTGATGTCTTTTTTTTTAATACACTGTCTAGGTTTGTCATAGCTTTCTTTCTAAGGAGCAAAGATCTTTTGATGTTATGGCTGCAAGTCACAGTCTGCAGTAATTTTGGAGCCCAAGAAAATAAAATCTGTCACTGTTTCCACCCTCTCCCTCATTTGCCATCAAGTGATGGGACCAGATGCCATGATCTTAGTTTTTTGAATGTTGATTGTCAAGTCAGCTTTTTTTATTTTACTTACTCAAATTATAGTTGCCAAATACAGTGTTATTTTGTACACTGTTGAATTAATATTTTGCCTTATACTCTCTAGTGCACTTTTCTTATAGCTGCATTTTGACTCCTTTCTGAAGAATTTAATTTCTTTCAAGTTGGTCTAGTGGCACATCATTTGTCTTTCTCCACTTTTGAAAAATAGTCTCACTGGATATAGAATTCTACGTTGTTTCCTTTCAGTATCGTTAAGTGTTTCACTCCACTCTTTGCATGGTTTCTGAGTCTAGAGTAATATTTATCCTTGTTTCTCTATAGACAAAATGGTTTTCCTCCTTGAGGATCTTCAGTTTGATTATATGCCTAGGTGTTGATATTTTTCTGTTTATCCTACTCAATGTTCTGAGTTCCCTGGATCTGTGATTTGGTGTCTAGCATTAATTTTGGAAAATTCCCATTGTTCCTTCAAGTATCTTCTGTTCCCTTTCTTCTGCTATTCCTGTGTATGTTACAGTATCTGTAATTGTCCTGAAGTTAAGCGATATTGCTGTCATTTTTGTTCCCACCCCCTTCATGTTTCACTTTTGAAGCTTCTATTAAGTTCACTGATTCTTCATTCATGTCTACTCTATGGATGAACCCAAAGGCTTTATTTCTGTTGATTGATTTTTTTATTTCTAGCATTTCCTTTTTATTCTTTTCATTTCTGCTTACTCACTTTTTCTTTGTATGCTGACCACTTAGAGCCTTTAGTGTGTCCATTTTAAGTTGCCCATCTGTTAATTTCTTTAATCATATTTGAGTCTAGTTCTGATATTTGTTCTTTTCGGGCTGCTTTATCTTCCTTTTGTCTTGCCTAACTTTTTGCTGAAAGCAAAGTATTGTGAACTGGATAAAATAAAACTGAGTTAAGTAGGCCTTTGGTGTGAGGTTGCATATCTGGCTAGGGGTTGCACTGTGATTATTATTTGCTGTAATTGTGTGTCAGGGTAAGCTTTCCTATGGTGTCTGTTTTTGTTTCTTGTTGTCTTTGGGATTCCCAGAGACTTGTTAAAGAAGGTCTTGGACACGTAGTTTGTAGTTATGTGTGTGTGTGAAGTCACTTCAGTTGTGTCCAACTCTGGGCAACCCTATGGACTGTAGCCTGCCAGGCTCCTCTATGGACTTCTCTAGGCAAGAATACTGGAGTGGATTGCCATGCCCTCCCCTCCAGGAGATCTTCCAGACCTAGGGATCGAACCCATATGTCTTATCTCCTGCACTGGCAGGCAGGTTTTTTTTTTTTTTTTAACCACTAGAACCACCTGGAAAGCCCCAGTTTTCAGTTATATTCCCCTGCCATTGCATTGGAGATGTAATGCTGTGGGGTTAAGTTGTGAGGGACCAGGAAGCATTCTAGAGTTCTATGTCCCTATGATTAGGTTTCAAGTCTATTATGGATCCTGTGACTTTGGGCTGTGTTCTTCACAAATGTTCCCTTCTTCCTTATGTGAAGCAGGAAGGCTAGAGAGGGTGGGCATTGGGTATTTCCTTTCCCCCTAACACAGTTAGGGTTTGGTAGTCTCTTCATGTTGATGTATGGAAAAATCAATACAATATTGTAAATTAGCCTCCAGTTAAAATAAATTTATATTAAAAAAAAAACAGGCTTTGTTAACAGAACACTCTGACATTCCAAGATGGTTACTATTCATTCCCACTTCCACTGCTGAAAGAATATAGGACATTTTTATCTTCACTGGGAGAACCTGTTATGGTTCTAGAGGTAAAACTCAGAAGTGTGGGTTTGGGGGCCCCTCCAAAATTGGGCCCCCTTTAATTCACACTTGTCCACACCAGCAATCACAAGTTAAAGTTTCCTACTTGAGTACTGGCTCCTGAGTCACAGGGTCTCTGCTTAGGTAAATAATTCTGTGTCTGCCTTCTGTTTTGAAAGCAGTTTGCCCTATGACCTTAGTTTTTGTATCAGACTTGTGATTAGTTGCCAGTTTTTATTTTGCTAGGTTTTCCCAGTTGCATGGAGTGACCACTTCCAAGCTCCTTACACGATAGGTGTCACTGCTGCTGCTAAGTCGCTTCAGTCGTGTCCGACTCTGTGCAACCCCATAGACGGCAGCCCACCAGGCTCCCCCATCCCTGGGATTCTCCAGGCAAGAACACTGGAGTGGGATGCCCTTTCCTTCTCCAATGAAAGTGAAGTCGCTCAGTGGTGTCGGACTCTTAGCAACCCCATGGACTGCACCCTACCAGGCTCCTCCGTCCATGGGATTTGCCAGGCAAGAATATTGGAGTGGGGTGCCATTGCCTTCTCCAGTGGTTATGCTTAGGTATTAGTATCTTTCTCTACTACACACAATTGGTGCTAGAAGTTTAAATAGCTGAACAGAAATGCCAGTTTTGAGCATCTATTTATGCTGAGTAGCAAACAGGCATGGAGCATGATAGATGGCATATGTAAGCAGAGTTTGAGATTAACCAGTCACACAGTACTTTAGAGCTGCACTGAGATCCAGCTTCAAAGCCCACACTTATCACACCCCCAGCTTTCAATGGCCACAGGCGGGCTGAAGAGGTGGCCACACTGGAAACAGGTGTGATGCTAGGGAGACGTGGTAGAAAGCTTTAAGCAGAGGCAACAGCTTGACCTGAGAAACAGGACTGATGTCATGGCATACTCAAGTCCATAAGGTTAGTTTCTAGGATGGATTCAACTACAAAAACAATGAAAGTAAAGTGGACCCAAAGTTGTTTAAGAACAGAGATGAAAGCATTTTACTACCAGAAAGGGACAACTTTTAGCATTGAGCTTTTAGAACTATTTCCAATACTGTTTTTCAAATTGTATTGCCTTTTGCTGTTAGAGTGAACATCAGATTGTGCCCTCCCCCCAGTTCTTCCTCATTCAGTTCCCAATTCAGCCTCATTCGTACCAGCCATATTCAGCCTTTCTTCATGCATGGTATGTGCCCTGTTCTACCGAGTCGCCAAAACCCAATTAACAGTTCACTGCTTCCCTAAACTGCTTTAACCTGAGCTCTTCTCAAATCCTGTCAGTGTTTACATCAAGCTCCATCATACAGCCATTTCTCCCTCACATGTTCATGGCAAGTGCTATACTAGGCACTGCTTATTTGAAGTATGTAGCCATTCTAGATGACTAGAAATGTTTCCAGGCAGTTTTCTAGAGTCTAATCAAGTAGCAATTATTTGGGAGCTTTGACTGTTTAGCTGTTATGACTATTGTAAGAAATTTGCCCATCCACTATTTGAAATCCTTCTAGGTCTCCCCCCGCTTCCAGCAGCTGAAATTTACTTGCTTGACTATAGCCCAGATGTCCCTTATTTGCCAAATAACCACCTCCATACAGTCTGTTCACCTTAAAACCTTCATATGGGTGATAAGAAAAATGACTCACATTTCCATGGAGGTCTATAAACTTGTTATAAGTCTTACAACACCTCATGTCATGAGAATCAATTCAGTCCTTCTCAAATGGTTTTACCAGCTGGTCAGCCTAATTCTACTTGGCTGAAATAAATCACAGGGTTGGAAGAGCTCTTGGCCATGGGCTATGGAAACTTGAGTCTGCAAAGTGGGGAGGCAGAGTCAAAGAGGTAAAATCAACTTCTAAGGGTTTGACACTAGATAGAGACGATTGGAAAGCTTTATCCCCTCAAGTTATGCTAATTTTTCTTGAGATCCTGCATTTGTCTTGAGATTTTACAAGATCTCAACTACCATTTCTCAAACAGATTAGAGAAATGTTCTCCAGATTACAGACTGGCTGATTGATTCAAATTGTTTCAATTAGGCTCATGCAACTACCTGGAGTCACAGCTGAAGAGGATTCAGCTAACAGCCCTCCCACTCAAGGAGGGTTGAGCAAGCTGCAGCCCCTTACACATTGCAAAGGAAGCCCCTTTAACAACTTCAGCTGAGTTACTGGCTGCTAGAAAGAGGTACAGAGTAGTTGGTTTAACACAATGAGGTGCCGGGAACTTTTAGGATCTAATACATAGGGTAAAGGAGTGACCTAATGATATGCAAGTTAAAAAGTTCACTCTTCAAGTCTGAGAAGTTGACAGAAGCAGCCTGTATGTGCATCTGCTGCTGCCAAGTTGCGTCAGTCGTGTTGGACTCTGAGATCTCATAGATGGCAGCCCACCAGGCTCCTCGGTCCCTGGGATGCTCCAGGCAAGAATACTGGAGTGGGTTGCCATTTCCTTCTCCAGTGCATGAAAGTGAAAAGTGAAAGTGAAGTCGCTCAGTTGTATCCGACTCTTCACGACCCCATGGACTGTAGCCTACCAGGCTCCTCCATCCATGTCCATAGGATTTTCCAGGTAAGAGTACTGGAGTGGGCTGCCATTGCCTTCTCCCTATGTGCATCTAGCAAGTTAATATGCCCCACCCCAAACGTTTAATTTCCATGTTTGATTTGCTGTTCAGTAGCCTCCACTTAAGCATTAAGGCCAGCATTCAACCTAGAATATCCAAAGTAAACCCACATTCAGCCTCTTTATTCCTGTACATGGCATCTAGGATGCTATTTCACATTCAACTATCTTCATTGGTAAAGTCCAGTGAAATTAAGAGGTTAGTTATCCAAAGTTGCTCAATCCTTTTTCTCTCCATAGAGGTATAGTTTACCCTACCTTCTCTATTTAGCTGATACTTAGCCATCAACTATTGAATAATACTGGGTTCTGGTTCTAGTAGCTTATTAGCATCAGTCCCACCACTTCATCTGGCCAGGACTTCAGCAGAAGAGTTGAGCCTCCAAAAGCATTATGTGTGCTAAGTCACCTCAGTTGTGTCCAATTCTGTGCGACCCTATGGATTGCAGCCTGCCAGGCTTGTCTGTCCATGGGATTCTCTAGGCAAGAATACTGAAGTGGGTTGCCATGCCCTTCCCTCCTGGAATCTTCCTGCTCCAGAAATCAAACCCACATCTCTTATGTCTTCTCCTTTGGCAGACAAGTTCTTTACCACTAATGCCACCTGCCTAGTCACAATCCAAAGTGAGCTCTTGCTTGTTCTCTGTCAAGGAAGTGCTAGCCTTAGGGAACAGAGTGTCCCTGAACAATGTGCTTGGCTCAAAACCCACACTGGGGACTTGTGTCTGAGAGAACACAGTCCAGGAGAACAGAACTCTATAAAGGTGTATACAGCTGGAAAACAACCTTCTAAGCCCAATCTCAAAAGTGTCTTCTAATCTGGGGGGCAGGCACAGCTAACCAAATTGCCTGTGAGGTTTTTTTAGGAGAGACTTTTTAAGAGATCTGACCTTATCAGGTCCCTATCACTGTGGGAACAACAGCAGTTTCCACAAAAATTCAGAGAGTATCTCCCCAGAAGCCTATTTCTCCTGCTAAAAGGCATAGTGAGCACTGAAGGTGGGCCGCCTTTTTAGGGTACTGGAAAAGAGGTTCCACAGGCAGCTTCCACCTTAACTCAAAGCGAGTTAGGCAAAGACTGAACAGAGAGGAGAAAGGAGTCATGTCAGAGCCCTGTGGCCTCCCCACGTTTAGAGAACCGTCTTATTCAAAATTAAGGCAGAAGGAGGAGGTGAAAAGCCAGGCCTCCGGAAGAGGTGAAAATGCTTCGAAAGAAAAGCTAAAGTGAAGAGAGTCTTTTCAGTAGAACATTCTGGTAGGTCCTGGAGGGAGGAGTGACAAAGTCCTTGCAGAAAGAACAAGAAAGCAGAGGCCATTGCCTCACCACCCTCCATCCAGTTCCCGGCTCACCCAACCGCCATCTGACTGAAAAACCGCTAACCTACAAAGAGCAGTGACACGCCCGCCTCCCCTCCAAGTGCGGCTGGGGCTTAGCTTCTGCTTATAAAGGCCTGCTTCGTTGGCGCATGCTCCCTAGGGAATGGCGTGTCATCAGAAAGGGGAAAAACACCTGTCTTCCCATAGTTTTTCTCGCTCTCCAGCTGAAAGAGCCCCACCTCATCAAGGAAGAAAAGGGGAGGCTGAAAGTAACTGAGGCAGCAGTTTTAAGCGGTGGGTTAACCTTTGCATAACTGTGCCTCCTCCATTCCTCCCTCCCCGCCCCCCCCCCCCCCCCCCCGCCCACCTTTACCTCAAGTCCTGCCTTAATATTTATGCTGCGAAGTATTTAGACAGAAGTGGTTCTTCAAGATTAGCTCTGAGGACCTTAGCATTATTTTACCAAATAAATGCGTGACTTTTCCTATGGGTATCTCCACTGATGGGCAGAGTTGCCAGATTTAACAAGGAAAAGGACAGGATACCTAGTTACTTTTGAATTTCAACCAGCAAATACTCTTACAGAACAGGAATGCTGCTTTTAAACTCTGCTGTTTTATTTGTGATATATCTGTACTGTAAAATTGCTTGCTGTTTATCTGAAATTTAGATGTAATTGAGCATCCTATATTTTATATAGTAATCCTGCTTACAGGACCCCAGACCACCCAGAGTACTCCACCTCTCACCCAAATGCTGGTTGATGGTAATGAGGGAAACCAGCCAAGAAGACCCATTCCTGCTGCTCTATTGCACCTGAAACATTGAACCGCCAAGCAGATCCAGCTCTGTCCTGCTCTGAAGAGAGCTGCCCTCATCTTTGGCAGGCTCCAGAGAGTAGTCCAAAGCCTAAGTGCCCCTTGAGGAGGACTTGCTGTTAAACATCCTGTGTGGTATGGAATAGTCTCTATGGTTAATTTCCCTACCTGTAAATGGCCCAAACTCAATAATAATGGCTACTATTCACTGAGCCAGGCCCTTCATGATCGTTATTTCTAACTCTCTCAACAACAGTTCTAGTTAGGCATTATGATCTTTATTGTATGGATTTACATTTTACAGAACTCAGAGAAACCAAGAGCCTGTGGGTGAGAGCTAGGATCTAAACACAGACCCACTTGATTATAAATCCTGGGATCTTTTCAGTTCTTTATACCCACTTCTCTAAGTTTCTCTGGGTTATTCATTCATGTTTGCTAGGTTGCTTGTTTGTTTGCAATTAGGTAGTACAGATACTTGATCCAAAAATTAAAAGGTGTAAAAGGGTGGCCAGTGTGACAAGATTCCCTCCCGCTCAGTTCTCCTCTCCAGAGGCAACCAGCCAGTTAATAGTTTTCAGTCTATTTTCTTTTCCACACAAAGTGGACTTTGCACAGATTTTTCTGCATCTCTCTCTTTTTGTTTCCAATGAAGATCTCTGCATTTTGGTTGACATCAAAGTGTCTATTTTAATGGCTGCATATAATTCCATTATATAGATGTACCATAGTTTATTTTACCCAGTTCTCTATAGAAGTAAAATTGGGCCTCTTTTCCATTTTTGTCCTTTTAAAAAAACAATTCTTTAATCAATATGTTTCTACAATCATATATTTTATATGTGATATCCATGGCATGAATACTTAGGAATAGAATCACTTGCTCAAAGAATGAGTACATTATAAATTTTTAGAGATACTACCAAATTGATGCAATTTACCCTCATCTTGGCAATATATAAGATCGCCCATTGGGCCACAAAGTTCATAATCCAAGTTGTGATCTCTGCCAGTCTGATAGGTGAGTAAAAATGGTGTCATTATGGCTTTAATTTGCATTTCCCTTATTACTGAGGATCTTTTCCTGTGTTTGAGCTTTTTCACTTCAATTTCATTTCATTCTTTATTTCTCTTTTTAAAATTATCTAGCTGGGTAGTCTGGGACCCCAGGAATGAAAATGTCATATGAGTAAATATGAATAAATGAATATTTTACAGTTGGTAAAATTTCAGGTTATTAGACCTCTTCTTATTAATTTCTAGAAGCACATCATACTCCCCAAAATACCCTTTTGCCTGTTATTTGAGTTTCAGATATTTTCAGATTGTCTTTTAACTTTATGCATTGCAATTTTCTAATTCAGTTTTTAATTATTAAATAGTTATGACTTCAGAATTTTACATCAAATTTAGATCAGTTTTCTCTATTTTGAGGTTATAAAATAAAATCTCCATTTTTTTTGTCCTATACTTCCATTACCAGCCAAAAATGTATCTCTCTGCATCTCAAATATTTTATTCCAGATTTAAAATTTTCTATTCACTTTTTTATAGTACATTATTCAGTTGTTCTGCAACCTTTGACTGTGTGGATCACAACATACTATGGAAATATCTTAAAGAGATAGGAATACCAGACCATCTGACCTGCCTCCTGAGAAATCTGCATGCAGGTCAAGAAGCAACAGTTAGAACTGGACATGGAACAACAAATAGACTGGTTCCAAGTCGAGAAAGGAGCACGTCAAGGCTTATATTGTCACGCCCCCTCTTTTTTTTTTTTTAACTTATATGTTTCTTTAACTTATATGCAAAGTACATCATGCAAAATGCTGGACTGGATGAAGCACAAGCTGGAATCAAGATTGCCAGGAGAAATATAAGTAACCTCAGATATGCAGATGGCACCACCCCATGGCAGAAAGCAAAGAGGAACTAATTAGCCTCTTGATGAAGGTGAAAGAGGAGAGTGAAAAAGCTGGCTTAGAACTTAATATTCAAAAAACTACGATCATAGCATCTGGTCCCCTCACTTTATGGCAAATAGATGGGGAAACAATGGAAACAGTGAAAGACTTTATTTTCTTTGGCTTCAAAATCACTGTAGATGGTGACTGCAGCCATGAAATTAAAAGACACTTGCTTCTTGGAAGAAAATCTATGGCAAATTTAGCATATTAAAAAGAGAGACATTGCTGACAAAGATCCATCTTGTCAAAGTTATGTTTTTTCCAGTAGTCATGTATGGATGTGAGAGTTGGGCCTTAAAGAAGGCTGAGTGATGAAGAATGGATGCTTTTGAACTGTGATGTTGGAGAAGACTCCTGAGAGTCCCTTGGACTGCAAGGAGATCAAACAAGTCAATCCTAAAGGAAATCAGTCCTAAATATTCATTGGAAGGACTGATGCTGAAGTTGGGGCTCCAATACTTTGGCCACCTGATGCAAAGAATCATTAGAAAAGATCTTGATTCTGGAAAAGACTGAAGGCAGCATCAAAAGAAGGAGACAACAGAGGATGAGATTGTTGGATGGCATCACTGCCTCAATGGACATGATTTTGAGCAAGCTGTAGGAGATGGTGAAGGTCAGGGAAGCCTGTCATGCTGCAGTCCATGGGGTCACAAAGAATCAAACATGACTGAGTGACTGAACAGTAGCAACAATTTGGTTGTTCCAAGTTATTTGCCCCCTACTTCTACATTTTAGAATTTTTAGCCTTTTTTTGTTGTTATTGATGTGGGCTTTCCCACCCAGGAAAGAAGTTAATGTGCCTTGCCACTGATGTTTACCAGAAAATGATCACTAACATTTTTACAAAATGAGACTAGATTATACATTTTTTGATTTTTTATTTGCTTTGTTTTTTTTTTGTTTTTTTTTTTTTTTTTTTGCTTGAAGAGACATCATGAGTTTCTATCAACTTTCTTGTTCTTTTTTCTTTATCACAAGAATGACATTTCCCTATGAAAGGCTGGATCAGGTTGAAGCTGATACACAGCTACCAAGAAGTAATGTGAGTGAGAAATAAACGTTTATTGTTATATACTGCTGAGATTTTAGGGTTATTTGTTACCTCAGCAAAGCTAATTCACATTTTAACTATATCTATGTTTAATCCTTATATCATAAAATATAACATACATTCAAAAAAGGAAACAAAACAAATATTCCCTGCCATAAATCACCACCAAGTTAAACCCCAGGTTACCACCACCTTGCGCAAATTCAAATGTTGAATACCTAATACTCAAAGTACACAGTACTTCAAAATGTGACTGTGCTTGGATGTATGACCTGTAAAGGGGTAAAAAGCTTAAAATGAGGTCATTAGGATGGGCTCTAATCCAATATGATTGCCCTTATAAGAAGAGGAAAATAGGACAAAATATGCACAGAGGAAAAACCAGGTGAAGACACTATGGAAAGATAGACATCCATAAGTCAAGAAGGGTTTGGAATAAACTAACTCTGCTGACACTTTGGAGAAGGCAATGGCACCCCACTCCAGTACTCTTGCCTAGAAAATCCCATGGATGGAGGAGCCTGGTGGGCTGCAGTTCATGGGGTTGTAAAGAGTCAGACACAACTGAGCGACTTTCCTTTCACTTTTCACTTTCATGCATTGGAGAAGGAAATGGAAACTCACTCCAGTGTTCTTGCCTGGAGAATCCCAGGGATGGGGGAGCCTGGTGGGCTGCTGTCTGTGGGGTCGCACAGAGTTGGACACGACTGAAACGACTTAGCAGCAGCAGAAGCAGCTGACACCTTGATCTCAAACTTATAGCCTTCAGAATCATGAGAAAATACATTTCTGATGTTTAAACCACACAGTCTGTGGTGTTTTCTTATGGCAGTCCCAAGAAACTAACAACTAATGGGGTTTCCTTGGTGACTCAGACAGTAAAGAATCTGCCTGCAATGCAGGAGACCCAGGTTTGATGCCTGGGTCAGGAAGATCCCCTGGAGAAGGGAATGGCTACCACTCCAGTATTCTTGCCTGGAGAATTTCATGGACAGAGAGAAGCCTGGTGGGCTACAGTTTATGGGGTCACAAAGAGTCTGACATGACTGAGTGACTAACACTATTTTCACTTTATGAAAGGAACACACTCATTATATTGGGTTCCTTGTTATTTATGAGCAATAATCTTTATGCTTACTTCCATCACTATAGTTTGTTGCTTCTTTTTTTATCTTCATAAAAATATGATAATACACTGCATGTATGAGTGTGTGTGTGTGTGGCTTCTTATACTCAAGTTAATGTTTGAGATTCATCACTTTCTTTGCTATAAAAATACAGTTGAACCTTGAACAACAGAAGTTTGAACAGCATGAGCCCATTTATATGTGGATTTTCTTAACAAATAAATACTACAGTACGACACAATCCAGGGTTGGTTGAATCCATGGATGCCAAACTGCAGATACCAAGGGCTGACTGTAAAGTTATGCACATTTTTGACTGTGAGGAAGGTCAGCACCCCTAATCCCCACATTGTTCAAGATTCAATTGTATTCTACCACATATTAACCCATTCTACTATTTGTGGACTTTTGGCTTGTTTCCAACCTAAGACTTGTGAATAATACTACTATGCAATTCTTGAACATACCCCTTGGTGTTTATGTGCATATGTATCAGTTGGGTATGTACCAAAGAGTAGAACTGCTTGATTACAAGGTATGCATATGTTCAATTTTGGTAGATAATGTCAAATAGTTTTCAAAATGGTTTTAATCATTTATCTTCCTTCCATGAGTTCAGGAGAATCTCTGATGTTCTGCATCTTTACTAATATTTGTAACTTTAAAATTTTGCAATGTTTTTTATTCAAGAATTTAAAATGCTTTCTCATGATTTCAATTTATGTTTTTGTTATTACAAAGGAAATAAATACCTTTTCATATGCTGACTAGTCATTAGAATATACTCATCTGCAAATTTTTTGTTCAATACTTCCATGTTTTTATTGGGTGTTGGTACTTTTTTCAGTAAAATGTAGATGTGATTTCTATATTGTGAAAATGAGCCCTTTGTTGGCTATTATGCTATATTCTTCCATTCAGAAAATGTAAAGTTGTCCCCTACTTTACACCATGGTAAAAATCAATTCCAGATAGACTGTGGGTCTAAGTAAAAAAAAAAAAAAAATACAACGCTTAAAAGATAATTTGGAAAAATAAGTAGAGAAAGTAGGGCACAAAAATGAGACTGACTGATTTGATCATAACAATATTAAGATATTGTTCATCCAAAACCATCAAGGAGATAAAAAAGCAAACTCAAAGAAAGAGGAGGATATTTTTAGAGGCATTAAAATGATGTTCAGTTCAGTTCAGTCGCTCCGTTGTGTCCGACTCTTTGTGACCCCATGGACCACAGCACACCAGGTCTCCCTGTCCATCACCAACTCCCGGAGTTTACCCAAACTCATATCCATTGAGTCGGTGATGCCATCCAACCATCTTGTCCTCTGTCATCCCCTTCTCCTCCTGTCCTTAATCTTTCCCAGCATCAGGGTCTTTTAAAATGAGTCAGCTTTTTGCATCAGGTGGCCAAAGTATTGGAGTTTCAGCTTCAACATCAGTCCTTCCAATGAACACTTAGGACTGATCTCCTTTAGGATGGACTGGTTGGATCTCCTTGCAGTTCAAGGGACTCTCAAGAGTCTTCTCCAACACCACAGTTCAAAAGCATCAATTCTTCGGCACTCAGCTTTCTTTATAGTCCAACTCTCACATCTGTACATGACAACTGGAAAAACCATAGCCTTTACTAGACAGACCTTTGTTGGCAAAGTAATGTCTCTGCTTTTTAATATGCTATCTAGGTTGGTCATAACTTTTCTTCCAAGGAGCAAGCATCTTTTAACTTCATGGCTGCAATCACCATCTGCAGTGATTTTGGAGCCCCCAAAATAAAGTCAGCCACTGTTTCCACTGTTTCCCCATCTATTTGCCATGAAGTGATGGGACCGGATGCCATGATCTTAGTTTTCTGAATGTTGAACATTAAGCCAACTTTTTCACTCTCATCTTTTACTTTTATCGAGAGGCTCTTTAGTTCTTCACTTTCTGCCATAAGGGTAGTGTCATCTGCATATCTGAGGTTATTGATATTTCTCCTGGCAATCTTGATTCCAGCTTGTGCTTCACCCAGCCCAGTGTTTCTTTTGATGTACTCTGCAAATAAGTTAAATAAGGAGAGTGACAATATACAGCCTTGATGTACTCCTTTCCTGATTTGGAACCAGTCTGTCATAAGCAGAAGCTAATGAACAATATTCAAAGTTGATTTACCAAGAAATAGTAAAACAAACATTATTTAAAGATTGATTTGCATTTAGCACATTTTCATGTACGTTTGGTCAGTAGTATGTTTTCTTTGGAGAGATCTTTATTTAGGTCTTCTGCCTATTTTTTTATTGTTTTTTTGATTTGAGTTCCATGAACTATTAGATATCACTGCACACTGGTCAGAGTGGCCATCATAAAAAAGCTACAAACAATAAATTAGAAAGTTTGTGGAGAAAAGGGAATCTACTTGCACTGTTGGTGGGAATGTAAACTGACACAGCCACTGTGGAGAATACTGTGGAGGTTCCTTAAAAAACTAAAAACAGAAGTCCCATATGACCCAGCAATCCCACTACTGGGCATATACCCTGAGAAAACAATAATTCCAAAAGACACAGTTTCCCCAGTGTTCACTGCAGTACTATATACAATAACCAGGACATGGAAACAACCCAAATGCCCAATGACAGATGAATGGGTAAAGAGGATGTAATACATATATATATAATGGAATATTAGTCAGCCATAAAAGGAACAAAATTGTGTCATTTGTAGAGATGTAGATGGACCTCAGTCAGTCAGTCAGTTCAGTCGCTCAGTGGTGTCCGACTCTTTGCGACCCCATGAATTGCAGCACTCCAGGCCTCCCTGTCCATCACCAACTCCTGGAGTTCACTCAAACTCACGTCCATCGAGTCAGTGATGCCATCCAGCCATCTCATCTTCTGTCGTCCCCTTCTCCTCCTGCCCCCAATCCCTCCCAGCATCAGAGTCTTTTCCAATGAGTCAACTCTTCACATGAGGTGGCCAGTGTACTGGAGTTTCAGCTTTAGCATCATTCCTTCCAAAGAACACCCAGGACTGATCTCATTTAGAATGGACTTGTTGGATTGGAGTCTGTTATACTGAGTGAAGTAAGTCAGAAACAAAAATAAATATCATATATTAACACATATACGTGGAATCTAGAAAATCAGTATAGATGAACCTATTTCCAGACAGATTAGAGAATGAATATGTGGACACAGGAGGAGAAAGGAAGGGTGGGGTGAATTGGGTAATTAGGACTGAAATATACACATTACTATGTGTAAAATAAATAGCTATTGGGAAGTTGCTGTAAAGCACAAGGAGCTCAGCTCAGCTCAGCTCTGATGACCTAGATGAGTGGGACGGGAGGATGGGAGGGAGGTCCAAGAGGGAGGGGATATATGTATAAATATAGCTGATACATTTCATTGTACAGCAGAAATTAACACAACATTGTAAAGCAATTATACTCCAATTTTTTTAAAAAGATAAACTATTAAAAAACAGAAAAACACAAATTAGATTGCTGTTTCTGGCAGTAAGACTGGACATGAGGATGGGAGGGAAAGTAGGAGAAGAAAACTCTTGGTTTTCATTACTATCCCTTTATACAATTTGATTTGTTAATTATGTGCATATATTAATTTTATTTTTTAAAAAAATGATATTCTTTAAAAATATACTATTAAACTCTTACTAAAGTACTTCTGGGTTGGAGAATGAAGACACTTCCCCAGAAATATAGATATGACCTAAAACTGCAATGACAAACTCAAAAATGCTTTCAGGGATTGTATTTTATAATAAAATCACAAGAATTTTGTATTCTTCCTCATAATCATGTTAGTTTAATGTGAAACAATCTTTTAGTTAAGTACTTACATATTTTCTCAAGCCATCAAATAAATTTCATGCAAAGGAAGGTCCAGCAGGTTTATTCTTTGGCTTCAAGTAGCCCCAAGACAGCCCTGTGAGCCCCCTAGAGCTGTAAGTAACCCATTTTGAGAAGGATATTTCTAACTTGTTAATGCTGCCATAATGGCTAAATATATTATAGCTTCCAGATGGTGTATCTACTTCAGATGTTAGATAGGGAGCATGGGGGAGTGTAATTGGAACAATATTCATTTTGTAATCAGAAGATCTATTTGAATTCAGACTGGGATCTTACTTTGAACAAGTCACTTTAAATCCCATAATTTTAGCCTCCTCAACTATAAAACAATCCTAATAAATACTGATTTGTGCCTCCTATCCCACAAAGTTGTTCCATGGCTTATGTGAGAAATTATTTTGCAAACTATGTAACATTTGTCTCCCAGAGTATTGGCAGAAAATTTGTATGTCAAATTTTAACACTAATATTTTAACTATAAGTCAGATTCAATGATATGTATTAGCATCTTTATAGTCTCTCTCTCTCTCCTACGCCAAGAAGTTTACATTTGACTGGTGAATGAGTTCCATTTGATAAACATTTATAGCATCCTCTCTATATCAAGCCACGTGCTAGGAAGAAATGTGCACTGTAGGTTTAGTAGAAATGTCTTTCATGTGAGCATAAATGTTGCATACTTTCTAAGTTGTGTTTCTTGGTGAACTTATTTTCCTTTTCTGGGCTGCAGTTTCTTTATCTATAAAATGGTTATGTTGGGACTCTGCACGTATTTAGGATCTACTGGGGGCTTCACAGGTGGCAGTGGTAGTAAAGAACTTTCCTGCCAATGCAGGAGATGCAAGAGATGCAGGTTCAATCCCTGAGTCAAGAAGATCTCCTGGAGGAGGGCATGGCAACTCACTCCAGTATTCTTACCTGGAGATCCCATGGACAGAGGAGCCTGGTGGGCTACAATCCATAGGGTTTCAAAGAGTCAAAAACAACTGTGTGTGACTGAGCATAGCACAGGATCTATTGAGTTCCAATATACTATATTAACCAGGACTCTTTAAAGTCTTTTTAAAAAATATACAGCAATTATTTATTTAGTATCTGCTCCATACTCAATATATGAGTCAGGGTTCATTTGGAAGCACTCCAAATTGAGCTCAGGGGAAACTGGTTACATGAGTGAAAGGACTAAGAAGCCTAGCACAGGGCAGAGATGGACCCAGACAGAATCATCTAGTGGCCGGAGAGGAAACACAGCCAGGGCCAGAGACCTGTGGAAGTCAGAGACAGGAGGGTGGATAATCTGGATTCGGTTGTCTTCGGCCTCTTATCTCCAACATGTGCCTTCCAGGGCCCAACCCAGTGGGAAATTCAGGAGTCATCCCCGGTGATACAAATCAAAAGGTAAGGAATAGATCTGAGCACAAACAGCACATAGACTGTCCCTCTCACTGTGGTGCTTGGTACTCCAAGGAGCTTATGATGTACTGACTGGAGGAACCCAAACTCACAATGCTGAAGCAACAAAAATTACAATAATATTTGTACTGTTTCACACATATGTGTTATCTGAAACCTTGAAATTGTCTTCATTTTTTAGATGAGGAAGCCGGATCAGGGAGCTAACTTGCCTAAATTTATAAAGTAAAAATGAAACTACATTTGATCCTACAACACTTTCCTCCAAAGGATATAAAAATTTTCTTCAGTAAGAATTAGATGTTCTCAGTAAGAGGGGTGTTTGGAGAAGAGCAAATCTCTATTTCCTCATCTGAGAAATGTGATTTGAAACAGCTCCAGTAGGAGTCTTCTAACTTTATAGGCCAGAATCACCTAGGAAGCCTTTATAGAAAAGGTGGGGTCTTTGGGGGTCTTCATTTAGGACTCATGAAAAGGGTATAAGCAAAGTTTCTTTGTTTTTCCCTCTCTGAGAAATCTCTTCTCTCTCTGCAGATTTGATTTGAGTTTTGAACAATGAAACTAATATTGCTTCCAGGGATCCTAATGGGCTGTCCTAAGTCTATGCTTAGCTATGCAAAGCAGTTGTCACATCATACAGCTCTGGGGTCTTGGGGGCATCCCAGAGAGTGTTCTGAGTTCACCACCCCCCTGCCAAGGCCTTGCACCCTGATTAAGGGGTACCTGCATTTAGACATTAGCTCTCCTGGGCAACTGGATCTCTACTGGCCATACATCTGAGAATTCTCAAGAACACTGTTTATTCCTTGAGAAATCTGGAATGAATTAGGCTGAATAAATTGGCTCTCAACTTGGCTGTTTCAAATGGCAGCAAAGAAATAACATATGCTTCTCCCCCCTTTTTTTCTTTCTTTCTTTCTTTTTTTTCTTCTTTATGGAAGGGGAAATGAAAACATACCCATATCCACACAAAATTAGATTTGGTCAAACTATGCTTCACTTCTCCAGCAAGTGGAAATCTTTGATCAGAATATTTAGGTGTCTCAGAAGAGTGTTAGGATAGCAAGAAGCCTGGGGAATTCATTCTAATGCATGTCTGCAACCTGTGCAGCATAAATCTAAGCTGAACAGCAGTGTCTACAGAGCCAACCTGTAGCTGAGTTGCTAGGGCTACTGATGCAGTAAGCAAACACAACAAAGAATTTTCCCTTCTTAATCCTCTGCCGATATTACCTTTCTCCTCAATGCCAAACATTCATCAGAGAAAACCATATGGAGACTTTAAAACACTGTTCAGAAAGAAATTAGAAGAAAAAGGAGAAATAATTGCAGTATAATTAATCTTGATTATACCTGACACATGCCTGATTTTAACTGCTTAATCTCAGTTTACAAATAATTAATGATAAGAATGATAGGTGGCAATTTTGAGCACTCTGTTAAGTTCTTAGCATATACTACCTCGTTTATGTGTAACAATATGTCTCACAATCAAAATACTGTTATTATCCTCACCTTATAGATGATAAAACTGAGCCTTAGAGAGTTCAAGTAAATTTCCTGAGCTAATGTATTGAGCCAGATTTCAACATTAAGTTTATCTGTCTCGCCCAGCTCTTAACCATCATTCTATACACTGTTTGGTGACATGGAGATGTGCTGCCCAGATCTCCCTTCAAGAAAGGATTTGTTGCCCCAGCTGCTAGGGTACCACCAGCAGACAGAATTCAGCTGTCGGCTCCTTTGGGGGTCAACTCAGCTGCAGAGTTTTGCCTTCTTCAAGGTCAAACTTTTCCCAGGGCTGCTCACATCCGATGACTAATGGCAGTCCTAGACACATGAGTACTTAGTATTCATCATGGTTAAGCTGGAGTCTTTTCTGTCATTTGGTGTATGACCAGAACATTATTCCAAGGTGTGCAGTGTGATGCCTTTGGAACCTGAAAATTTCTGCCAAGTGTTTTTGCTTCTTTCTTTATGGTAGCAGGTACAAGATTCAGGAGTTTGTCTTTTAATTGGAGTGCATGGCCTAGCATGCCCTGACCAATGGATCTCTAATGTATAACATTGGATCTAATGTATAACAAGTGTGAACTGGATCCCTAAAGTACTCCACTAATGTGGCAAAATTCTGAATCTTTGTTAAGTTTTATTTCCCATCTTTTGGAGTACTTTTGTCTTCCCAAGGTCTCCATTGTACTGAATACTTGTTGCTCATTCCACTCAATCTGCATGATGTCATCAATATGATGTTGCATGGTATATCCTTGAGGTTCAAATATCTTTAGACTATATTATAATGGAAAATGGACAAATTAACATGGACTTGGCAAAATTATACACAAATATTTCATCTTTTCCATACGAATTCTAATTTTTAAAAATCTTTTCTTATTGGAATAGTAAAGAGCACATTCACCAAGTCAAGTTTACTGAGTCCCACAGCAATAGCATTGGGGCCACTTCTTGACTGAGCTTACAGTAGTCTACAGTCACTTTCCAGAATCTATTTGTTTTCAGCAGAGACCATATTAGTGAATTCATATGATAGAGTCCTCTACTCCTACATCCTTAAGATCCTTAATATGACACTAATCTCCTCCATCCCAAAGTAAGGTGATACTGTTTGTGGTTTGCTATCATAGGGTGAGATGCGCATTGCCAGAGTCTTCTCCTTACTTTCCCTATTGTGATAGCTCTTATCTCCTGGACCCAGGATAGGGGTTACCCTAACTGCCAAGTATGTCAACCTACTTATACATTCAGAGGCTGGGGAAATGACCACCAGGTGGGCCTGTGAACCAGTGGACTGATTGTTAGTCAACCTTTGGCCAGGATTCCATTTGCAGGGCTCTTGCATTTCCCCGCTGTAATAAGTGATCTGTGATAATTCTCTGTCTTTTAGAGTTTCCCTTTTCCTAATCAATGAAATAAATGGCTGAAGTTTGTTTCCCTTTGGGGAAAGCCTGTGTTAATTAACACAGTATACACTTGCTTTGATATGGCAGGGTCTTTCCTCACAGTGACTGAGCCACATCTTCAAGTTAACAAGTTATAAGCTGAAAAACTGCCTCTGATATGGGAACTAGGCAAGAGATTAGAATATTTTATTAGGGCAGTCTCTTTTAGCCTCTTGCTCTTCCATTCTCGCTTTCTTTTCATTGTGTATATTATATATATTAAGCTTATATTGTATATATTAAGCTTGTATATATTAAGCTTAAGTGGTATGCTCATTGACCACCCATCTATTTGCCCATTGGATATGGTGTTTTATTAATAATCTCAATAACTCTCTATAACTCAACCATTCCTATCTGCTATCTCTTTTACAAGTAATATGATAACTGCAAACTTGAGACTTTGAGTTGTTAACAACCACCACCTGACCTCTATTGCTCCATTTCAGGATGGAGTATAGCATTATCTACATTACTCCAACAAACCAACCTCTGTGACAAATCTATAGGTATTCAACAGCACAGAGGCTTTCTTACCTTGTCAGACAAGAGAGACCCTTTGTCCTGTGGGGTCTCTGAATAGAAAAGCAGAATTATAGACTTAAAATGGGTCGTTTTGTTTCCAGTTGTCCCAAAGAGATAGGCATCAAGTCTGTCCTTTTCTGGAGCCAATTGCAAATGGTTCCCACTTTTGCATAATTAGTTAAAAAACACGAGCCAAGTGGAATACTGCTTTAAATTGGAGATGGTTGATATTCAGGAAAAGGTTTGAACCTTTCCAACAATAAAAAAAAAATGCACAGAGAAAATTACAGGCCAATATCCCTGGTGAACATAGATGCAAAAGTTCTCAACAAAATGTTAACAATCTGAATTCAACAATACATTAAAAGGATCTTACACCATGATCAAGTGGGATGTAAGGATGGTTTAATTCCTGCATATCAATCAATATGATACAGCACATAACAAAATGAAGGATCATATTATCATCTCGATGCAGAGAAAACATTTGACAAGATACAACAACCATTCATGGCCAAACACTCAGCAGACTAGGTAGGAAGAGAATATGTTTCAACACAATAAAGCCCATTTATGACAAGTCCACAGCTAACAACACAATAATAAAAAGTCGAAAACATTTCCTGTAAGATCAGTAGCAAGACAAGGATGCTCACTCTTACCACTTTTATTCAACATAGGACTAGAAGTCCTGGGCAGAGCAATAGGCAAGAAAAAGAAATAAAATCATCCAAATCAGAAAGAGGTAAAATTGTCTCCATTTGTGGATGACATGATATAAATAAAAAATAAAGACAACCAAAAAGCTGTTACAACTAATAAATTCAGCAAAGTTTCAAGATAAAAAAAATCCATATGCAAAAATCAGTAGTATTTTTGTACACTAACAATAAACTATCAGGAATAAAAGTGATCCCATTTACAATTTCATAGAAAAGAATAGAATACCTTTGAATAGCTTTATTTTTTTATTATTTTATTTTTTAACTTTACAATATTGTATTGGTTTTGCCATATATCAAAATGAATCCACCACAGGTATACATGTGTTCCCCATCCTGAGCCCTCCTCCCTCCCCATACCAGGAAGCTAAAGATATGTATGCTGAAGACATCAATGAAAGAAATAGAAGAAGCAACAAGTAAATGGAAAAATACTCTATGCTTATGGATTTCAAGAATTAATGTTGTTAAAATATCCTTACTCACAAAGCAATCTACACATTCAGTGCAATCTCTATCAAAACCACAATTGTACTTTTCACACAAATAGAACAAATAATCTTAAAATTTGTATGGAACCGTAAAAGACCCCAAATAGCCAAAACACTCTTGAGGCAAAAGAACAAACCTGGAGGTATCATATTTGCTGATTTCAATCTGTATTACAAAATCATCGTGATGAAAGCAGTATGATGTTGGCATAAAAGCAGACACAGAGATCAATTGAACAGAACAGAGAGCCCAGAAATAATCTCACTCATATACGGTCAATTAATTTATAATGAGCCAAGAATATATGGTGGGCTTCCCTCATAGCTCAGTTGGTAAAGAATCCACCTGCAATGCAGGAGATCCCGGTTCAAAAGATCCCCTGGAGAAGGGATGAGTTACCCATTCCTGTATTCTTGCGCTTCCCTTGGGGCAAGGGACTCTCTTCAATAAATGGTTTTAGGAAAATTGCCCAGTCACTTACAAAAGAATGAAACTACCCAGATTATACAACATACACAAAAATCAACTCAAAATGGATTAAAGACAAATTTAAAACCTGAAATTGTAAAAATCCTGGAAGAAAAATATAAGGAATAAGCTCCTAGACAATAGTCTTGGCAATGATTTCTTGGGTTTGACACTAAGAGCAAAGACAAGAGAGAAAAAAAATTTAAAATGAGGCTGCAACAAAGTAAGCAGCTTCTGCACAGCAAAGGAAGTCATGAAGAAAATAAAAAGGCAGCCTACAGAATGAGAGAAAACAGTTGTAGATCATATATCTGATAAAAGGTTAATATCCAAACTATGTAAAGAACACATAAAACTCAACGGCAAAAAAAAAAAAAAAAATTATTAAAAAATGAGCAGAGAAACTAAATGACATTTTCAAGGAAGATGTACAAATGGCCACAGGTGCATGAAAAAGTGTTCATCACTAATCAACAGGAAAATGCAAATCAAACCATAATGATATATCATGTCACACCTGTTAGAGAGGCTGTCTTCAAGAAGACAAGAGGTAAGTGTAGGCAAGGGTCTAGAGAAGAGGGTACCCTTGTACACTGTTGCTGGAAATGTAAATTGGTACAGCCATTATGGAAAACAGTGTCAAACGTCCTCAAAAATTTAAAAACAGAACTGCCATATGACTTAGCAATCCCATTCCTGGATATACATCCAAAGGAAATAAAAACAGGATCTTGAAAAGATATCTGAACTCCCAGGCTCACTGAAACATTATTTACAGTAGCAAAGAGAGGGAAACAACCAAAGTGTCCATCAATAGATGAGTGGATAAAGAAGATATGATTGTATGTGTGTGTGTATCTCTTGCATACCAATAGAATATTACTTAGCCACGAGAAAGAAGGAAATCCTGCTGTTTGTGACATGTTGGACCCTGAGCCCTGAAGGCATTTTACCAAGTGAAATAAGCCAGAGAAAGACAAATACTACATGCTGTATTTATATGAAGGATCTAAAGAAAAAAGTCAAATTCATAGAAACTTAGAATAGAAAAGTATTTGCCAGGGACTAGGGGATGGTAGAAATAGGGAGAGCTTGGTAAAAGACTAGAAACTCAGCCATAATATGAATAAGTTCTGAGGATCTAATGTATAACAAGTGTGAAAGTTGCTCAGTCATGTCTGACTCTTTGCAACCCCATGGACTATACAGTCCATGGAATTCTCCAGGCCAGTATACTTGAGTAAAGAGTACTGGAGCCTTTCCCTTCTCCAGGGGATCTTCCCAACCCAGGGATAAAACCCAGGTCTCCTGCATTGCAGGCAGATTCTTTACCAGCTGAGCTACAAGGGAAGCCCAACGTGGTGACTGTAATTGACAATACTGTACTGTGTAGGTGACATTTGCCAGAAGATTAGAATTAAAAATTCTTATAAAAAATAAACATGTGAGGTGATACATATGTTAATTAAGTTGATAGAAGGGAGGACCCTTCACCATGTATATATATATATATAAAATCACTTTGATGTATACTTTATCTTACACTTTTATTTGTCGATTATACCTCAATAAATCTAAAAATAGTCTTCTGTTAAACATTTAAAATAAATGTTTGTGAAAAATGCACAAATCTAAAAAAATATATAAAAACTAACTACATGTGAAATTTAAGATTGGTTCCAAAATTCAAATTTTTGTATTAAAATCAAATTGTTTGATAGCTGTAATTCTACTTTAGTAAATAGAGGACCAAAAATCCCCTTCTTTCAGAGTTATCTTTTGTTGGATAAGCCCTGAATCTCATTAAGGAGGGATGGTTTCCCCAGAGTCATCTTAACAAGGTGGGAACTCATCACACTAACATTTGTTTATTAATAACCTGCATTCTCCACTTACCTGCAAGCCCCTTAAGATAAAGCTTATGTCTATACTGTTCACCTCTTTGTCACCATGTCTAGGGTAGTGCCTGGAACCGGTCTAGCAAAGTGCCTAGCAACATTGATTTATTCATTAATTAATTCATTTGTTATTCAATAAATACTGGATGAGCAAACAATAGACACATAGATTAATATGTTTCATCAGGTCAAATTTAGATTCTTAGTCGTCCACTACCTACTGGCTCTCTTCTCTCCTCAGTCACAAGTAGATCTTATCTCTTTAGCCCTTTAGATGGAAGAAACTCCAGAGGCCCTTCACCACGTATGTGTATATAAAATCATTTTGATGTACACTTTAATTATCTTACAATTTTACTCAGGGAGACACAGGAGGAAGGAATATATTAAACGGGAGCAATTGGGAATCCTGCCCACCTCAGGGCATTGATAGTGTTTTAATGAGACAGACCCATATCTACTTCCTTTGTTCCATCTGTCTCCTTCTTATATCATACGTCTCTATTGAATACTCCATTACAGTAATTTCCATTTCTTTTCAATGGTTTATTTATTTGCTCTGTTAGATTATGAGAACCTAAAGGAAAGAAAACTCATCTTTTTGGTTTGCCCAATGTTCATACTTCAGTTTTTTTTTTTTTAATTAATTTTATTTTATTTTTAAACTTTACATAATTGTATTAGTTCTTCAGTTTTGATTTCTTTTCTGATTCATGGGTAATTTTATTTATTTTTTATTCATGGATAATTTTAGAAGTACATTGTTTAATATCCAAATATTTGGGAATTTGTAAAGCTATCTTATGTTATTGATGTTTAATTTAGTGCCCGCAAGCCAGAGGAAATACTCTGTACGATTTTAATCCTTTAAAACTTTTTTAAGAATAGTTCTGTAGTCTGGCATATTTTCTATCTTGGTGAATTAATATGTACACTTGAAATGAATGTGTTTTATGTTGTTGTTAGGTGAAGTGTTTTATAAATAGTCAAATTGGTTAAAAATGTTTTGTGGGTTTTTTATATCTTTACTTACTTTCTGTCTACTACTCTATCAATTACTGAGAAAGAAGTTTTGAAGTTCTATTGGTTTTGCTTATATATTTTGAGCTTTTCTATAAGGTGCTAAGTCACTTCAGTCGTGTCCAGCTCTTTGCGATCCCTCAGACTGCAGCCCACCAGGTTCCTCTGTCCACGGGATTCTCCAGGCAAGAATACTGGAGTGGGTTGCCATTTCCTTCTCTCTAAGGTGCATATACATTTAATAGTTATGTTCTCTTAATGAATTAAGGTTTTTATCATTATAAAATGTTCCTTTTTATCCCCAACTCTATTTCTTGTCCTGAAATCTTTGTCTGTTATTACCATAGCCAATCCAGTTTTTGTAGGCTTAGTGTTTGCATGGTATATCTTTTTACTTTCAATCTACCTCTACATTTATATTTAAAGTAAGTGTCTTATTAGACATGCAGTTGGGTCTATATTATCCAATCTGATATCTTCCACATCTTAATTGGACTTTGTTGGAAATTCACATATAATGCAGTTATTGGCATGCATGCGTGTGTGCTAAGTCATTTCAGTCGTGTCTGACTCCTTGGGACTCTATAAACTGTATAGATTTCCAAGCTTTTCTGTCCATGGGATTCTCCAGGTAAGAATACTGGAGTGGGTTGCCATGCCCTTAATCAGGAGATCTTCCCTACCCAGGAATCGAACCTTCGTCTCCCACAGCTCCTGTATTGGCAGGCTGGTTCTTAACCATTAACGCCACCTGGGAAGCCCCAATTATTGGCATGTGTACATGTGTGTTAAGTTGCTTCAGTCATTGCTTTGTGGGTTGCTTTGCGACCCTATAGACTCTAGTCCACCAAGGTCCTCTGTCCACAGGGTTCTCCAGGCAAGAATGCTAGAGTGGGTTGCTATGCCCCTTCTCAGTTATTGGCATATTTAGGTTTAAATTTATAATTAGCTGCTTGTTTTTTTTTGGTCCTATTTGTTATTTTTTCTATTTTTTCCCTTTTCCTGAAATCCCTTGGACTGGATTGTTTTTAGTATTCTATATTGTGATGATTAAATTTTATGTGTAAAGTTGGGCTATGAGCTGGGGTATTCAGATTTTCAAACATTATTCTGGTTGTACTTATGAAAGTTCTTTTGGGTGTTGTTAGCATTTGAATCAGTGGACATGGAGTAAAGCAGTTTGCCTTTCACAGTGTGAGTGGAACTCATCAAATAAGTTGAAGGCCTGAACAGAAAAAGAAATTTGCCTCCTTTCAGCAAAGCACCTTCTGCAGGAGAATGCTTTTGGATTTCATCTACAACTTAGTCTGAAACAATAGCTGTCCTAAGTCTCCAGCCTGTTGGTTCACCATGCAGATTTTAAGTTTGCCAGCCTCTATAATCACATGACGTGAAAGTGAAAGTGAAGTCGCTCAGTTGTGTCCGACTCTTTGGGACCCTATGGTATGTAGTCTGCCAGACTCTTCCATCCATGGGATTTTCCAGGCAAGAATACTGGACTGGGTTGCACTTCCTTCTGCAGGGGATCTTCCTGACCCAGGGATCAAAGCTGGGTCTCCCACACTGCAGGCAGAGCCACCTGGATGAACCAATTCTTTATATTAGCTCACACACACTCTGTCTCTCTCTTTCTCTCTGGTTTTGTCCTCTTTGGTTCCTGACTTTCTAGGATTTCTAGGGTTATAGTTTTCATCCAATTTGGAAAAATTCAGAGAATAATTTCCTCAAGTATTTTTTCTCCTTGCAATCTCTTATTTTGGATCCTCAATTACATGTTTGTTAGGCCACTTGATACTTTTTGGTTGTGTTTATTTTCACTTTTTGTCTCTGTGCTTCAGTTTGCATAGTTCCTATTAGTATGTCTTGAGCTTCACTAATCTTCTTGTCTACTGTGTTTAGTCTGCTATTGTTAAGTCCACCAATGACTTTTTCATTTTAGATATTAAATTTTTATTTCCAGTTAGTCTAATGGATTAAAAAAAATATTTCCAATTTGTCTCTTTATTTGTAGTCATATTTTCATGTTTCTTTTATTTTTTTGACATCTGTTAGAGCTTTTAATTTTTTTAATATAAATTTATTTATTTTAGTTGGAGGTTAATTACTTTACAATATTGTATTCGTTTTGCCGTACATCAACATGAATCTGCCACGGGTGTACACATGTTCCCCATCCTGAATCCCCCTCCCACCTCCCTCCCCATACCATCCTTCTGGGTCATCCCAGTGCACCAGCCCCAAGCATCCTGTATCCTGCATCGAACCTGGACTGGCGATTCGTTTCTTATATGATATTATACAAGTTTCAATGCCATTCTCCCAAATCATCCCACCCTCTCCCTCTCCCACAGAGTCCAAAAGACTGTTCTATACATCTGTGTCTCTTTTGCTGTCTCGCATACAGGGTTATCATTACCATCTTTCTAAATTCCATATATATGCGTTAGTATACTGTATTGGTGTTTTTCTTTCTGGCTTACTTCACTCTGTATAATAGATTCCAGTTTCATCCACCTCATTAGAACTGTTTCTTTTAAAACCTGGCATAAATATATATATTCAAACAAGTTATATATATATATATATATATGTATATTTAATTATTGTATTTATAATCTATATATTTAAATAAGCTTATATGTTATATATATGTGTTTAAATAAGTTATTATATTAGTATATAAATCTAAAATAATTTATTTAATACCCTTGTCAGCTAATTCTGTCATAGCTTTGGTTTTTGAGTATATTTGCATTAGAGTTTTTTTTTTTTTTTCCTATTCAATATGGATTATATTGGGTTGGCTAAGAGGTTCATTTGGATTTTTCTGTACCATCTTATGGAAAAACCCAAATGAACCCAGTATCTTTCTGCATCAGGTCTTCTGTACTACCTTTTTTTTTTTTTTATCAAGACTACATTTTTAGGGTTATTTTAGGTTCAAAGGAAAATTGAGCAGAAAATACAGAGGTTTTTCACAAACTCCTTGTTCCTGTCCATACATAGCCTCCTTCATTATCAGCTCTCCTAACCAGGATGGCACAGTTGTTACAGTTGATAAACCTGCGTTGACACAATGGCCATAGGTTACAGTACGGTTTACTCTTGGTGTTGTGTATTTATTGGTTTGGATAAATACAAATGACATACATTGATCATTATAATATTCTAAACAGTATTTTCCTTTCCTTAAACATTTTATGCTCTGCCTCTTCATCTTCCCGCCTCACATTCACCCCTGGCAAATATTGACCTTTCAGCTATCTCTACAGGTTTACCTTTTCTAAAGTGTCATATAGCTGGAATCAAGCAGTATGTAAACTTTTCAGCTTGGCTTCTTTCACTTAGTAATAAGTGCTTCAGGCTCCTTCTCTAATGAGCTTTTCTTTCCTTTTGTATATCTGAGTTTCTGACACAACATTTTCCTCCTTTCTGAAGAATTTCTTTTACAATTTCTTGAAAGGCAGGTATACAGGCAGCAGATTCTCAATTTCGTTTGTTTGAGAAAGTCTTTTTTCCCCCTCCACTTTTGAAAGACAAATTCACTGGATACAAAATTTTAAGTTAGTGGGTTGTTTTTCTTTCAACACTAAATATTTTACTCCACTCTCTTATTGCTTGCATGGTTTATAAGTCAGATGTAATTCTCATCTTTAGGTAGATACCTTTTTCCTCTGGTTCCTTTTAGTATACTTAATCTTTGATTTTCTACAGAGTAAAATTAATATATCTAGGTGTAGGGTTTTTTTTTTTTTTTTTTTTTTACATTTATCCTGCTTGGTGGACCTGTGGTTTGGTATCTGACATTAATTTGGGGAAAATCTGAGCCTTTATTGTTTCAAATATTTCTTTGTTCTTTTCTCTCTTTCTTGTTCTGGTATTCCCATTATGCACATGTTACACATTTTAGAGATGTCCCACAGCCCTTGGATATTTTTTTCCAGTCTTTGTTCTTTTTGCTTTGTGATTTTCAAGGATTCTATTGATATATGCTGTATATCAGAGAGTCTTTCCTAATCCATACCCTGTCTACTAATAAGCCCATCAAAGGCATTCTTCATTTTTGTTAGGGTTTTTTTTTTTTTTTTTTTTAATCTCTAGCATTTCTTTTTTGGTTCTTTCTTAGGATTTCCATCTCTGTGCTTACATTGTACTGTTCTTGCATGCTGACTTATGTGCATATTAATCATGATTGTTTTAAATTCTTGGTGAGATCATTCCAGCATCTCTGTTGTGTCCAGTTCTGATGCTTGTCTTGTCTCTCCAAATTGTTTTTTGTCTTTTAGTATATCTTGCAATTTTTTTCATGAGAGCTAAATATGACATACAACACAAGAGGAGATGCTGTAAATAAGCAATTAGTATAGGAGTTTGACAAGGCTGTATATTATCACATTGCTTATTCAACTTACATGAAGAGTACATCATGTGAAATGCTGAGCTGGATGAACCAAAAGCTGGAATCAAGATTGCCAGGAGAAATATTAACAACCTCAGATATACAGACGATATTACTCAAATGGTAGAAAGCAAAGAGGAACTAAAGAGCCTTTTGATGAGAATGAAAGAGGAGAGTGAAAAAGCTGGTTTGAAACTCTACATGAAAAAATCTAATATCATGGCATCTGGTCCCATCAGTTCAGTTCAGTTCAGTCACTCAGTCGTGTCTGACTCTTTGAGACCCCATGGACTGCAGCATGCCAGGCCTCCCTGTCTATCACCAACTCCCGGAGTTTACACAAACTCATGTCCATTGAGTTGGTGATGCCATTTAACCATCTCATCCTCTGTCGTCCCCTTCTCCGCCTGCCTTCAATCTTTCCTAGCATCAGGGTCTTTTCAAATAGCAGCTGAGAGGAGACACCCCACGTCCAAGGTCAGTAGTGGTGGCCGTGAGAAGATTCCCCATGTCCGAGGTAAGGAGCAGTGGCTGTGCTTTGCTGGAGCAGCCATGAAGAGATACTCCATGTCCAAGGTAAGAGAAACCCCAGTAAGATGCTGAGAGAGGGCATCAGAGGGCAGAAAGACTGAAACCACAGTCATAGAAAACTAACCAATCTACTCACATGGACCACAGCTTTATCTAACTCAATAAAACTAAGCCATGCCATGTAGGGCCACATAAGACGGACGGGTCACAGTGGAGAATTCTGACAAAATGTGGTCCACTGAAGAAGGGAATGGCAAACCACTTCAGTATTCTTGCCTTGAGAACCCCATGAACAGTATGAAAAGGCAAAAAGATAGAACACTGAAAGATGAACTCCCCAGGTCAGTTGGTGCCCAATATGCTACCAGAGATCAGTGGAGAAATAACTGGTCCCATCACTTCATGGCAAATAGAAGGGGAAAAAGTCGAAGAAGTGATAGATTTTATTTTCTTGGGCTCCAAAATCACTGATCAAACTAGTCAATCCTAAAAGAAATTCGTCCTGGATATTCATTGGAAGGAATGAAGTTGAAGCTCCAATACTTTAGTCACCTAATGCAGAGAGCTGACACATTGGAAAGACCCTGATACTGGGAAAGATTAAAGGTAAAAGGAGAAGGGGAAACTGAGGATGAGAGGCTTAGATAGCATCACCGACTCAATGGGCATGAATCTGACCAACTTGGGGAGATAGTGGAGGATGGAGAAGCCTGACATGCTGCAGTCCTTAGGGTTGCAGAGTTGGACACGACTTATTGACTAACAACAGCAGCAACGCAGTGGTGAAATCTGGTGGGAGGAGAAACATTCTGTAGTTCTGTGATTAGGTCTCAGTGTTTTGGTGAGCCCATTCCTGCATACTATGAAATTTACACATGTTTCTCAGTTGTTTTTCCACCCCTTAGATGGAGCAGGATGGCTAACAAAAGCTGGAGTTGGCTATTTTCCTTCCCCTAGATCAGTTAGACTCGTTAACTAGTTTCCCCTGAGGGCAGTTCTTGTTAAGAAGAGCATAGTGCTCTGGTGTATTTCAAAATGATTTGTTTTTCTCCTCTCCCTGGTGGAAGCCTGAAGGGGGTTTTTCTCCAATATTTATTGTGGGAATCTGGTCAAGTTCCTACAGTCAATCTAACAATGTTTTGGGAGTGCACCATAACACTTCCTTAGAGTTTTTAACTTTCAGACTTGTCCACACTAAGCCCTCCACCAATTCATCAATAATAGTTCCAGTTTTCCTATCCTGGCACTCGTTCCTAGGTAGTGTCCACTTGTGAGTCTGCTCCAGTAAGCTGTGACTCCCTGTATACACTTATCCAGTCTTCGTAGAAGTGGTTTACCCTATGTCCTCCCATCTTATTGATCCATGAAGAGTTGATTAGTCTGTTCACCTTTGCATTTGTGGTTGGGAAAGGAGTGGAGACTAAACTTGTGTCTATGGATCTCTTTAGAGTTTTTGTAAGACAATGATATTGTCTCCAAAAGAGACAATTATCTCGCTTCCTTTATAATTTGTATTCCTATTTTTTCATCTTCTCTTTTAATCTAATTGTGTAGGACTCTTTACTACAACATTAATTAGAAGCAGAAATAGTTCTATTGTTTCATCATCTGGCACAATATTTTGTACGTTTTGTAGATACTTTCATCAGATTGAAGAAGTTACTTTGTAATCAGAGTTGATTAGGATTCCCTTTTTCATTTTGAGGGAACATTAATTTCTATTCTACATCTACTGATATGGTTGTTTATTTTTCTCTTATATCAGTGTAGTATACTGTAAAACAGATTTTTCTGGTGGTGAACTGTTCCTGCTTCCTGAATAAATATTACTTGCTCATGATGTCTTCATAAAAAGAGAAAAGCCCTCAAATCTACATGTTCATATTTTATTTAGTATTTCTGGGTCTGGACATGTTCTTCCTTTACATAGGAATCATTTAGATTGCACTCCAACTTTCTTTAATGCCCATTGGTGTTTACTTTAGATTTCTAGTGTTCCTTGCATCTACTTTGGTAAGTTAATTTCTTCCTAAAATGTAACCATTTCAACTAAATTTGCAAATAAATCCACATTTAATTATTTGTGGTAGTTCTTTATGGTAATTAAGCTTGTCAGAGATATTTGGGGTTTTTTAGTGTGGTTTTGGGTTCTATAGATTTCTTTCTTTCTTTTTTTTTTAAGAAAGTGGTATAAGAGTGAATTCTCTACTACTCTTCTTCCACAACACGGTTGCCAAATTCAGTGACATACACAGGCTATGACTGAAGCTTCTATCCCCATGGAAACATGGCCTGATGATCTAGTAATGTGGAGGTATGTATTATTGTCTTCTTTTAACAGGAAAGAATTTGAGGCTCAAGGAATTTAAGAAAGTTGCCCAAGTTTAAAGCCTACTTAGTGTAGAGTTAGATTAAAAAAAAAAATTGCAGTTCAAGCCCTTTGCATCCTGGTGGCTTTTCTCAGTGTGTAGTCTGACAGCCACTTGCAGCAGAATCACCTAGGGCATTTGATTAAAAATTGTCATTTCTGAGCCCCATCCCAGATATAGTGAGTCAGAATCTCTGGGAGCTTAGGGCCTGGGAATCTGCACTGTAAGCAAATTCCATAGATGATTTTTACCCACTAAATTTTGAGGAGTTCTCCACCTATAGTGGCTTTCTTATTAAGTCAGTCAGTCAACAAAATAGAATGCTTAACAAGTCCTTTACTACTGAATTGCCATCCCTGGTGGCTGGCTTTCCTGGTTCAGGAAATTATAACCAAAATTTTCATGTACTTACTCCATTAAAAAGAAATGGTACTGCTGACTTCAGTGTAAATATTCAAAACAGGACACTTTTGCAACTGGCTAAGAGCCCCAAATACACACATGGCACCAACAAAGAAGTTGCACAAACTTAGGATCGTGGAACTATTAACAAAGGAAATGAAGTAAGAAAACGGACGTAAGAATGAGACTGTAGCAGAGCTCTGTATTACAATAAGAAATATTATATCAAGGTTCCAATGAAGAAGTCTTTAAAAAGTATTTCTAGGCTAATAATCAGCTAAGAAGTTTTTCTCTTCTATCTGTGGTTTGGTTTAGGTCTATCTCTTGCATTTGTTTTTACCCTGGATTCTTGGAAGTTCCTGTATATTGATTTTCTGGAAATGAATGAAAGAAAAACAATCTCTTCTTCATTCTTTACTTGTATTGGCAATTGCCACCCTCTGAGCTCCTCAATTTAGTACTTATTCAACATCTTATTCATACATTTATTAAGCAGTTGATTTTAAGCATCAGACATTGCTCAATGCTACATTCTTGCCCTTAGAGATGCCATAGTGTGCTGAGGGAAAATCATAAATAATTAAAATCAAAGATTGAAAATTCTAAACAAAAAAGTGTCTCTCTGCCTTTCAGAGCTGACATTTTAAAAAGGTCTGGAGAGAGGAATAAAGGTAAAGGATTTAGAGTACTAGACGGCCTGTTTAAGAATTTTGTCTCTACTACTTACTTCCCATATGCCCTTAATCTCTTTGTTCCTCAGTTACTTCATCTGTACCATGGAAGAAATAAGCGTTAACCTCATAGGATTGTTTGTCATGAAATTAAATGAGCTGATATATGTTGTGCTTAGAATAGTTCTAAGTATGTAATTATATCTAAATGTTCAGTTCAGTCGCTCAGTCATGTCTGACTCTTTGCGACCCCATGAATCGCAGCATGCCAGACCAAATGTTAGTAACTACTATTACTGTTATTACAAAAGGGTTCAAGAAAGACTTATTAATTCCTTAGCCAAAGAATCATATGATCAACAGCCCAGAGGCATGTGAAGGACAGTGATATCCAAGCAGTGACAAGATGTTCTGTGTGTAAGCTTCAAGTCTGCATTGGGTGTGCGTGAGTGTCACGTGTGCATGGTTGCATGCATGGGAGTTGAGTGCAGTGTGGTGGTAAGGGGCAGGAACTTGTACCCACTGGACCATTATGTTGGGAAACAGGATTGGGACCTGATGAGCAAGGGCCATGAGTGACATCTGGAGAGGCTGTATCTCACAGTGGAGGCCCAGCCTCAAGTCTGGAACCAGATGACCTGGTGTGAATCCCAGCTCTCCCACTCACTAGATAAGTGGGCTCAGCCAGTTACTCTCTAAGCCTCCCTTCCCTCATCTGTAAAATGAAGATACTCTTAGAGCATCTCCCACATTAGTTGGTGAGGAGTTAGGTGCATTAATATCTGTAAAGTGCAGAGAACTCTCTGCATCACATATTATAGACTGGATTTATATGTTAGTCATAATTGTTAAGAGTTTGGCTCTTATAGGCACAAAAAAGAAATCTACAGCTGTATTTAAATAGGTGATAATGTGATCAGAATTCTTATGCCCTCAAATTAATGGAACCATAATAAATACATAAATAAAGACAATAAATAAATAAAATGGTTATTTTCCTTAAGTGGAAGAGAAAATAAACCTTTAAGACTGGATCCTTGTAAGGGTCAGGACGGAATGTGTACTCCCCAGGTCACCTAGCCTAGGATTTGGGGTCTACAATGAAGTCCATTGAGGCTGCACAGACAGCACTGCCAGACCCAGAACAAGGAAGGTGACAGCAGGACATTCCTCTCCACTGACTCCAGCGACTTAGCATGAGGGGCAGTTCTGGAAAGCATGCAAAGAAAAGCAGAGGCTTCCCAACTGCACTCGGTGGTGAGCAACCCAGACAGGGAGGAACAGTGAGGGAACAAGGATGTTTAACTGAGAGGGGAGGTTTGGAGCAAGCCTGGTGCTGGAATATCATGGTCACCCTAAATATAGGAAGGGATGTCATGCAAAAGAGGCCGTAGACCAGTTCTGTTTGGCTTTGCTGCTGCTGCTGCTAAGTTGCTTCAGTCGTGTCCGACTCTGCGCAACCCCATAGACGGCAGCTCACCAGGCTCCCCTGTCCCTGGGATTCTCCAGGCAAGAACACTGGAGTGGGTTGCCATTTCCTTCTCCAATGCATGAAAGTGAAAAATGAAAGTGAAGTCGTTCAGTCGTGTCCGACTGTTAGCGACCCCATGGACTGTAGCCTACCAGGCTCCTCTGTCCATGGGATTTTCCAGGCAAGAGTACTGGAGTGGGGTGCCATTGCCTTCTCCATTTGGCTTTAGGGGATAGGAAATAAACCAACAGATGAAAATTATAGAGATACAGATTTCCACCCAGTTTTTAAAAGGTAGCAATTCGGTCAGCTTTTATTGATCACTGTTAATGTTGCAGAAACTGACCTCATGCTCTCTCTAAATTATCTCAATTAATATCATAACAACCCCATGAGTTATGTGCTGTTATTATCCACATTTTACAGATCCGGGGAAGCAGAGAACATTATTACGTAACTTACTTAACGTCACATGGGAAATAAATGACAGAGATTGGAACTTCACTTTTAGGAAACATGGAACACTGCCTCTGTACAAGTCATACAAGGGTGGAGTAAGATAACTTGGCAGACACCACACCTCCTTCTGCCTTCCCTTCTGCCATCACTGATAGCATCTTTCTTTAAAAGAATATTTATTTATTTATCTGGCTGCTGCAGGTCTTAGTTGTGGCACACAGGATCTTTGCACATGAAATCTTAGTTCCCTGACCAGGGATTGAATCTGGGCCCCCTGCATTGGGAGTGCTGAGTCTCAGCCAGGGAAGTCCCCAGTTCGTTATTTGGGGACTACAGAGAAGCTTTCCTTGTCTCTGTTGTTCCTATTAGAGTTCCTTATGGTACATTGTTCATTTCACTTTATAACACTAACCAAACTTTGTATAACTTGTTAGCTCCTTTTCACTGGACTCTAAGCCGTCTGGTTCACCATCATATCCTAGAGCCTAGACTAGTGCCTGGCTCAGAACATAGATTTAGAAACTGTGTTAGAGTTCTACACGGAAACAGAACTAACAGAATATGTATCTATCTGTCTACCTACCTACCTATCTCTATATTTCTCTTTTTCTCAAAGTTAATAGCAACACACATTTATTAATTAGCTTCAGGGGGGAAAGAGAGAAAGGGTTTTTTTTTTTTTTTTTTTTTAAATAGAATTGGCTCACACAATTGTAGGGGCTGGTAAGTTTAAAATTTGTAGGGCAGATTGGCAGGTTAAAAACCCAATGAAGAGTTGATCTTGTAGTCTAGATTTTGAAGGCAGTCTGCAGGGAATGGCCCTTCTTTATTAGGGGACCTCTTTTAAGGCCTTCAACAGATTGGATAAGGCCTACTCATATTATAGAAGGCAATCTGCTTTACCCAAAGTCTGTTAATTTTAAATAAATGAATAGTAAGTTACTCAATACTGGATATATTCCTGTTAAGATGGGAGGAGATGTAAAGACCCTTCAAATATATGACTGAATTAGATTAATTTTAAGATTTCCATATTTTCTTTATTTCATGAATTGAAGAGTGACTCACTAGAGAAATTTTAGAAGGGGATAAATAATTTTAGCATGATTCCAATGGATGCCAAGCTATCCCCCTAACTTTTACACACTGTGTTTATTTTTACACATAAAATCCATATTAATCTAGATTTTTTTCCTTTGAATGAATGAATTATTATCTAAGCAACATTTTATTGAGTAGCTACCTATATACAGGTGCTATTGTAAACAAAACAAACAATAATCCATGTCTTTGGAGAGTTTATATTGTAGTGGGAGTATGAGAAGAAAAACAATTAAAAATAAGTAAACTATAGAGAATGTCAGATGATGGAGAAAAGTAAAGCAGGAAAGAAAATAGGAAGCTCTGGGACCCAGGTGAGAGCAGGAGAGTGTCACTGCCAATAGGGAAGTCAGGGGAGGCCTCTATAGGAGGTAAAATTTGAATAACAACCTAGAGGAATAGGAGCCAGAGTAAACCATGTGCACACTGCAGACCAGAAGAAACATTTCAGGCAGAGGAAACAGCAAGTACAAAGGCTTGGAGATAATCTTGCCATGCTAGATCAAAAACAAGGAGACCAATGTGCCTGAAGAGGGAAAAGGAATGGATGACAAAGCTGGAAAAGTCACATGGGCTAGAGAGTACAGGGCCTTATGGCATTACTGGGGGACTATGAGGGTTTTGAATCCGACGTAAGGAGAAATGAGAACCACTGGAGGATCTTGAGCAGAAATGGACATGATTTGATTTACATTCTTCAAGGACCACTCTGGCAGTGTGTGTGTGTGTGTGTGTGTGTGTGTGTGTGTGTGTGTGTGTGTATTCTAGGTCTATCCAAGAAATGATTACATAAGTTTCCAACCCTTAGTTTGCTAACATGATCACCCTCCCATTTTATAAGGTGTTCATTTTGTTTGTTTTAAACAAGTTTAAGTTCAGTTCAATTCAGTTCAGTCACTCAGTCGTGTCTAACTCTTTGTAACCCCATGAATCGCAGCACGCCAGGCCTCCCTGTCCATCACCAACTCCCGGAGTTCACTCAGACTCACATCCATCGAGTCAGTGATGCCATCCAGCCATCTCATCCTCTGTCGTCCCCTTCTCCTCCTGCCCCCAATCCCTCCCAGCATCAGAGTCTTTTCCAATGAGTCAACTCTTCGCATGAGGTGGCCAAAGTACTGGAGTTTCAGCTTTAGCATCATTCCTTCCAAAAAAATCCCAGGGCTGATCTCCTTCAGAATGAACTGGTTGGATCTCCTTGCAGTCCAAGGGACTCTCAAGAATCTTCTCCAATACCACAGTTCAAAAGCATCAATTCTTCGGTGCTCAGCTTTCTTCACAGTCCAACTCTCACATCCATACATGACCACTGGAAAAACCATAGCCTTGACTAGATGGACCTTTGTTGGCAAAGGAATGTTTCTGCTTTTGAACATGCTATCTAGGTTGGTCATAACTTTCCTTCCAAGGAGATATAATTGTCAGGAAGTAAATTGCATGTATTTAAAGTGTACAAATTAACACATTTTGACATGTATATATACCTGTGAAACCATCACTATATTTGAGATAGTGAGAGATCCATTACCCTAATAGTTTTTCATATGTTGTGTTTTTATTCAGCTAATTGCATCACCCCATTGGTGTTTTTAAAGGGGGTGAGGTGAGTGGTGTGGGAGTAAAGGCGGTGGCTATTTGTTCTGTATTCTTAGCAAGAATCTGGACACCATCTTATACAACTGTTATATGGGTCTCCTTCCTTCTTTGCTTACTTTAGGAATACCTAGAAGGATATATATAGGGCCAGTTTCAAATATTCTAAAATTTTCACTGCATTTTGAAAGGCGTGGCCTACAGTTCTGAGCAGAAAGAGAGAGTGACCCATATTTTATGTGGCAAATATTTCTTGCCAAGTTTGTTTAATGGAAGCACATCCAGTCTTTTGCAGTTATTTTGGTCATGTTATAGGGAAAGTAAGCTATTTGGTTTGGAATTGCCTAGGTTTCTGGACAAATATAAGCCAATTAAAATGGATGAAAAGATGTGGTAGAAGGAGAAACTATTTCCCCCACTGAGGAATAAAGATATTCCAACTTCTGCATCATTGCACTTGGCAATAATTCCCCCTTGAAGCTAATTAAGAAATATGGGTGTGTTGTTTTTAACTTCCTTAATTCTACCTTTGATTCTTCTCCCACCTCACCCCTCATCCCCTAAGAGCAATATATTTTCTTACTAGGTGAGAGGAAATTCCTGAATAACTTAATAATGTACCTTGCCAACATTATCCATTGCACCTTGGAATTTCCTTCCACCCAATGCACTGCTTTCCAAGTCCTTTCTCACCCCAGTCAGATAATGCATCCTTCTCCTCTTTCTCTGCACTGACTCCTCAGAAGTCTCATGATGGTTATTATTAGCCAAATAGTCAAATAAGGATTCATTTCTTGAAGTACAGATTTATATTCTATCTATATATTCATTTGTAATTTTTTGTCCAATAATTACTTACTAAATATCTGCTATATCAATCAGAGTCCCAGCAGAAAATACTTGGAACATCCAAATTGGGTGATTTGAAAAATAAATGAATATAGAGAGGATGTACAGAAGCACAGTGAGTATAGGGAGCCCAGGAGGAACTAGTGTAACCCTGAATACAATGACTGCAAGGTTCATTACCTGCCCTGAAGGGGCAAAGGGAGAGTGTTACAAGAACCTGAGACAGGGCAAAGGAGAGACTAACAAAACAAACCTTGGCCTGTGCCAAAGGATGCAGCCTACCTCGGGATGGGAAGAAGCCGAGGGAATAAGTACTCTGACCTTACTGTCTCTCCTCATAATCTCTTACCATGCTCATCCTTGACAAAATTCATGCAGAAACGGGACAAAGGGATGCCTATTAATGCAATCATACAGGCTCAACCTTCCCAGGGACACAGTTTCATAGACAGTGGATATGAAAAGGCAAACAAACAAAGGATACCCAGCTCTCCTGCTTTGTGACAATCAGTAAACATTGAACTGGTTACCAAGCAAATATAGTTAGGTATCCCGTAGGTACCACAAAGTCAACAGGTAGAAAATTGAACTCTTTTATTGCCCAAAAGTTATTCTGCTGTTATCATTCTTGGTGCCACCATCTGCTGTCACCCAAATTAGAAACATTGGAAACTTGGGATTCATTCCATACTCTTCTTCTCTTTTATGTTCTTGCTCTTCCACGCTTGGTTATGCACCAAAAACTGCTATTTTAGCCCTAAAATATTCACAAATCCATATTCTCCTCTACATCCCTACCATCACTGCCCCTGGTACAAGCCTTTGCATCTTTTACCTGGTTTAGTGCACAAGCAACCTGCCACCCTAATTTGTTCACCACACTGCCAACACAGTGATGTTTCTAAAAGATATGTCTTCTTACCTGTTTCCTGTGTCTCTCCCACTAGAATATGTGCTCTAGCAGAGTAGGGATTGCATGTCTTTTGTTTACTATTCTCAGCATGTATAAATGGCATCAGGTGGTACTCGAATACTTGCTGGATTTGAATACGCCATGTTACTTCTCTGCCTAAAACCTCAGTGACTCTCACTGCATATAGAGTTATGTAACCATCATTAGTACTAACAAGAAACATTTGTTGAGCACAGTGACACAATTAATGGTCACGACTATGTTGTTGTTCAGTCACTAAGTCATCTCCAACTCTTTGTGACCCCGTGGACTACCTGGTTTTTTGTACAGCAGAAGTTTGAATTTTAATAAAGTCTACTTTATCAATTACTTCTGTTAAAAAAATTGTACTGGGTAAATTTTAAAGGCCTTATTGGCTCTATTCAATCATTCATGAATCAGGCAGCATCCAATCTAGCAGATAGAAGGGAGCTCTCAAGTAGTTGTACAAAATGAAAGACTGTCATAGGCAAAAAGGAGTAGGAACAAGGAAGTTATACTAAGCCAAACAGTAGATTATATAATGCAAGATTCCTTTTCTTTAGGGAATGGCAGAGGTCTATCAAACGAATTGTTACTGATCAGGCAATTCACTGGTTTAAGATTTCATTTCTGGGAGAGCTGAAATTTTAAGTCTTGCTTTGGTGATGTGTACTTTCACATATGCTATACCAGTTTGAGCCACTCTCTTGTTTTTAACAATTCTTTCATGTATCAAGCCTTTGGTGTTGTGTATAAATATAGCTATTGAAATTTATTTTAAAATCCTCACTAAAAAGGTGAAACTCTCCTTTAGACAACATTGAATACAGAAATAATGATATAACTAAGAATATAGTTATACACACACACACACAAATACACATGCTGCTTGTACATGTTAATTCGCTTCAGTAGTGTCCAGCTCTTTGCAACCTTATGGATCATAGCCCTCCAGGCTCAGAGTGGGGATTTCCATGGGATATCCCAGACAAGAACACTATGGTGGGTTGCCATTTCCTCCTCAGGGGATCTTCCCAAGCCAAGGATCGAACACACGTCTCTTAGGTCTCCTGCATTATCAGGTGGGTTCCTTTTACCACTAGCACCATTTGGGAAGCCATACAAAAACCACATGATCATGTCATAGATGAAGAAATACCATTTGGTAAAATTCAATGGCATCCGGTCCCATCACTTCATGGGAAATATATGGGCAAACAGTGGAAACAGTGTCAGACTTTATTTTTGGGGGCTCCAAAATCACTGCAGATGGTGACTGCAGCCATGAAATTAAAAGACACTTACTCCTTGGAAGGGAAGTTATGACCAGCCTAGATAGCATATTCCAAAGCAGAGACATTCCTTTGCCAACAAAGGTCCGTCTAGTCAAGGCTATGGTTTTTCCTGTGGTCATGTATGGATGTGAGAGTTGGACTGTGAAGAAGGCTGAGTGCCGAAGAACTGATGTTTTTGAACTGTGGTGTTGGAGAAGACTCTTGAGAGTCCCTTGGACTGCAAGGAGATCCAACCAGTCCATTCTAAAGGAGATCAGCCCTGGGTGTTCTTTGGAAGGAATGATGGAAAAGCTGAAACTCCAGTACTTTGGCCACCTTATGCGAAGAGTTGACTCATTGGAAAAGACTGATGCTGGGAGGGATTGGGGGCAGGAGGAGAAGGGGACGACAGAGGATGAGATGGCTGGATGGCATCACTGACTCGATGGACGTGAGTCTGAGTGAACTCCGGGAGTTGGTGATGGACAGGGAGGCCTGGCATGCTGCGATTCACGGGGTCGCAGAGAGTCAGACATGACTGAGCGACTGAACTGAACTGAACTGAATATCCATTCATGATAAAAAAAGAAAAACCTAACACCAAAGTGGGTGTAGAGGGAACATATCTTAACATTATAAAAGCCATTTACAGCAAACCCACAGCCAACATAATGTACCATGGTGAAAGCCTTCCTTCTAAATTCAGGAAAAGACAAGGATGCCCATTCTCAACACTTCTGTTCAACACAGTGTTGGAAGTCCTCGTAATAGAATCAGACAAGAAAAAGAAATAAAATGTTGGAAGGGAAGTTCCAACTGAGGAGGAAAGAGATAAAATAGTTCTTAACACCTGGTATGTTGTTGCTCAGTCGCTCAGTCATATCCAACTGTTTGCAACCACATAGACTACAGCACACCAGGCTTCCCTGTCCACTACCCGCTGGAGCCCGCTCAAACTCATGCCCATTGAGTTGGTGATACTGTCCAACTGTCTCGTCCTCTGTCCTCCTCTTCTCCTCCTACCTTCAGTCTGTCACAGCATCTGGGTCATTTCTAATGAGTCAACAGTTCACATCAGGTGGCCAAAGTATTTGAGCATCAGCTTCAGCATCAGTCCTTCCAATGAACACCCAGGACTGGTCTCCTTTAGGATGGACTGGTTGGATCTCCTTGCAGTCCAAGGGACTCTCAAGAGTCTTCTCCAGCACCACAGTTCAAAAGCATCAGTTCTTTGGCACTCAGCTTTCTTAACAGTCCAACTCTCACATCCATACATGACCACTGGGAAAACCATAGCCTTGACTAGATGGACCTTTGTTGGCAAAGGAATGTCTCTGCTTTGGAATATGCTATCTAAGTTGGTCATAACTTTCCTCCAAGGAGTAAGCATCTTTTAATTTCATGGCCGCAGTCACTATCTGCAGTGATTTTGGAGTCAAAAAAAATAATGTCTGGCACTGTTTCCACTGTTTCCCCATCTATTTCCCATGAAGTGATGGGACCAGATTCCATGATCTTCATTTTCTGAATGTTGAGCTTTAAGCCAACATTTTCACATTTTCACTCTCCTCTAGATAAGCAACAAAGATTTACTGTATAGAACAGGAAATTATATTTGATACTTTATAATAATCAATAATAAAAATAATATGATTATAATTTATAGTTATAATATATACATATTATATATTATCATATATATATCATAATATAATAAATATACTATTTAATTGAATCACTTTGCTGTACACCTACAACTAACCCAATATTGTAAATCAACTATACAGTATTTTGATTTTGAAAAGATACATTTTAAAGTTGTAGCCATTAAAACAAGAATCTGCCTGCCAATGAAGGAGACACAAGAGATGTGGGTTTGATCACTGGGTCAAGAAGTTCCCCTGGAATAGGAGATGGCAACCCACTCCAGTATTCTTGCCTGGAAAATTCCATGGACAGAGGAGTAGGAGAGGAGCCTGGTGATGGGATCGCAAAGAGTCAGACATGACTGAGTGACTGAGCACACACAGATGCACAGTTACTAAAACAGTGTGGAATGTGCCCAGAAATAGACAAGTATGGTAATGGAACTAATTAGAAAGATCAGAAGCAGATTTTTAGTTGATGAGAATTACATATGGGTGACAGAGGATGAGATGCTTGGGTGGAATCGCCAAATCAATGGATACGAGTTTGAGCAAAATCCAGGATATAGCAAAGGACAGGAAAGCCTAGCATGCTGCAGTCCATAGGGTTGCAAAGAGTCAGGCACAACTTAGCAACTGAACAACATATGTAACATAGATGGTGTCTCATGTCAGTAGAGGAAGATTGTTAGTAATACAAATATTTATATTTATAGTATATAGTATGCTACATTTGCTATGCCATTCTTTGCACATATATTTGCATGTATATTCTTTGTGTATATTTGAACTTGGAGGAACAAAATATAAAGTCTGAACCTTCAAAGTTAGATCAAAGTTATCATTTCTTATCAATATTTAGCAATAGTATCACTGATGTTTGTTTCTCTCATTCTTTGTTTTCTCTCTCAATTGATCGGTAAACCAGAAATGGGGGAGAAAGGAATTAACTGTGAATATTAACTAATCTTGTCTATAAAATGAAGATAATAGCATTACTACTTCAATGAGCGCTGTGAGATTTAAATGAGTTGGTGGTGGTGGTTTAGTCACTGAGTCATGTCCGACTCTTGGAACCCCATGGACTGAAGCCTGCCACGTTCTTCTGTCCATGGGATTTCCCAGGCAAGTATAACAGAGTGGGTTGCCATTTCCTACTCCAGGAGATCTTCCTGACCCAAGGATCAACCTTGTGTCTTCTTCATTGGCAGAAGGGCTCTTTACCAATGACCCATCAGGAGAGATACCAACCATAAAATTTGCATTCATATCTATAATCTCCATTGTAAAAAAAAACAAAAAACAAATCATTAAGTTCAAAATTAAACTACTTAAAACATATAAGGTGATAAATGAATAATATGTTATATAAATTATATGCCAAATTATTATATTCTATGCACATAAGTGCTATTAATAAATACACTCAATTCATTCTACAAGATAAAGAATTGAGGTAGTTATTTTCACATTTCAGAATTCCTGAGTCTTATCAGAGAAAAACAAGTACCAAAAAACAAACAAAATAAACCTAGTCTATAGTAGGACAAGTAATACAGTTTTAAAGCTGAAGACTATGAGAACGGCTATATTTATACTCCAGTGGAATTATAAACATGATTTTAAAGCTTGAATTAATGCATGCTAAATGCTAAGAGCAGTCCTACCTCAATAAATGTTTCCTATTAGAATTATCATACCACACTCAGACTATTTTATTGTTAGCGCAGAAAAATCCTGGTCAGATCTTACAGACCACAGGCATTTCACAAATGATTTAGAATAAGATGCAAATTTCAGTGTCACCCATATCCTCCCCTATCACTAGCTTTATGTATTTCAAGACAGGAAGCTAGGATCACTTTACAGTAATTTATCTAGACAAAGTAACAAATTTTATGACAGGCCTACTGTGCCTATTATGGTCAATAAGTTTCTTTCCTAGTTCTGTGCTCCAAGTCACATATCCATATGAAACTATAAATAATTGTTTTTCATCCGTAGATGGTGTTTAGAGCAAAAAATAAAATGTCCTACATACATTTGTCATTTTACTGAGCTACGTGTATTTCCTTCTGCTCCTGGTTTATTGGATACTTTTGGGAATAATTTGCATATCCCATTTATCACATTATTTCACAATGCATCATTAGGAATCATGAAGTAGCTAACACCCTCTGACAATCAATGGAAATAAATTAATTTGACACTTCCTTACTCACTGAAAGTCAGGATTATTGTGATATATCCATTAACTATCATCTTGAAGCCTGAGAGCAAGAGTGGGTTTGAGATCATTATTTGTGTTGACTTATATTTCACTGCACTATAGTGTGTGTACTATACTGTGTTTTGTTTCCTAAGCAACATCAATAATTTCTGTTTCAAAAGCAACACATTCAATATTCCTTGGAGGGCCATCTTTTTGGATAGTACATTCTCAACAAGTGTTGATCAGAAATTGATCACAGAGTATATCCAGTTATATATATATTTTAATGTCTGATATGTCTCTTAAATAGATCAAAAGACACATAAAACATCGTCTCTGACCTTGTGTGTTACAGAAATCTAAAGAAAGATAGAAAAAATAGAAATATGTTTAAAGTACACATTAAGTACAGAGAAAGAAGTGAGTTAGTTTTCAAAGGATATCAGGCAGAGCTTCACTGAGAATTCTTAGCTAATAAAGTGAAAGTTGCTCAGTCCTGTCCAACTCTTTGCAACCCCATAGACTATACAGTCCATGGAATTCTCTAGGCCAGAATATTGAAGTGGGTAGCCTTTTCCTTTCTCCAGGCAATTTTCTCAACCCAGGGGTCGAACCCAGGTCTCCTGAATTACAGGCGGATTCTTTATCTGCTGAGCCACAAGGAAAGCCCAAGAACACTGGAGTGGGTAGCCTATCCCTTTTTCAGTGGATCTTCTCAACCCAAGAATCGAACCGGGGTCTCCTGCATTGCAGGCAGATTCTTTACCAGCTGAGCTATCAGGGAAGACTAATGTCCCTTGCCTGATGTCCCTTGAAAACTAACTCACTTCATTGTCTGTACTTATTGTGTACTTCAAACATATTTCTATTTTTTATATCTCTCTTTAGATTTCTGTGACACACAAGGTCAGAAACTATGTTTTATCTGTCTTTTAATCTATTTAATAGACATACCAGACATTAAAATATATAACTGGATATACTCTGTGATCTCAGCTGATAATAGGGTTTTAAAGGGGGACTAAGTAAAAAAATAGATGGGGAAAGAGTGGAAACAGTGTCAGACTTTATTTTGGGGGGCTCCAAAATCACTGCAGATGGTGACTGCAGCCATGAAATTAAAAGACGCTTAGTTCTTGGAAGGAAAGTTATGATCAACCTAGATAGCATATTCAAAAGCAGAGACATTACTTTGCCAACAAAGGTCCGTCTAGTCAAGGCTATGGTTTTTCCTGTGGTCACGTATGGATGTGAGAATTGGATTGTGAAGAAAGCTGAGCGCCGAAGAATTGGTGCTTTTGAACTGTGGTACTGGAGAAGACTCTTGTGAGTCCCTTGGACTGCAAGGAGATCCAATCAGTCCATCCTAAAGGAGACCAGTCCTGGGTGTTCATTGGAAGGACTGATGCTGAGGCTAAAACTCCAATACTTTGGCCACCTTATGTGAAGAGTTGACTCACTGGAAAAGACCCTGACTCTGGGAGGGACTAGGGGCAGGAGGAAAAGGGGACGACAGAGGATGAGATGGCTGGATGGTATCACCGACTCAATGGACATGAGTCTGAGTGAACTCCAGGAGTTGCTGATGGACAGGGAGGCCTGGCGTGCTGTGATTCATGGGGTTGCAAAGAGTCGGACATGACTGAGCAACTGAACTGGATTGAACTGAAGTTAAAAAAGTACAAAATGTTAAAAAATATTGAAATGAAATAATATGTTTGTCAAAGTTAAAAGACCCTTCACATATTCACTAAAACTTTATTATTGACTATAAACACAGAGTCAGATGCAACTGATTGACTAACAGATACATAAACACATATTACTGTTGTTCAGTCGCTCAGTCATGTCTGACTCTTTGCGGCCCCATCGACTGTAGTACGCCAGGATTCCCCGTCCTTTACTTTCTCCTGGAGTTTGCTAAAACTCATGTCCATTGAGTCAATGATGCCGTCTGACCATCTCATCCTCTGTCACCCCTTTCTCCTCATGCCCTCAATCTTTCTCAGCATCAATGTCTTTTCCGATGAGTTGGCTCTTTGCATAAGGTGGCTAAAATATTGGAGCTTCAACTACAGTATCAGTCGTTCCAATGAATATTCAGGTTTGATTTCCTTTAGGATTGAATGGTTGTATCTCCTTGCAATCAAAGGGACTCTCAAGAGTCTCCTGTAACACCACAGTTCAAAAGCATCAATTCTTTGGCAGTCAGCTTTCTTTACGGTCCAGCTCTCACATCCATACATGACTACTGGAAAAACCATAGCTTTGAGCAGATGGACCTTTGTGGGCAAAGTGATGTCTTTGCTTTTTAATATGCTATTTTATATTTAAAATATAAATATTTCCCAAACTCTTTATGCTGGTTAACTTGCGACATAAAAAATTACTTCAAAACTCAGTGGCTTAAAACAATACTAATTTATTGTTGCTCATGAGTCTGCCAGGGGTTAACTGACAGCTGATCTGGGCTGAGCTCAGGTAGGGTGTCTCTGCTCTATGTGCTTCTCAACCTCCTCATGTGACTGGTGGGCTGCCTGAGCACATCCTGGTGGTGATGGCATATGTGTAAAGGGCAATTGGAAACATTGAAGCTTCTTAAAACCTAAGCACAGCAGTATTTCCACCTCTGTCATTGTCCCAAGCAAATTACACAGCCAAATGGCAAGCAAATGGTGAGAGAAGTGCACTCCACCCATGATGAGGCAATACAAGGATGTACATCCTGGGATGGGTGAAGAATAAAGGCTATTAATAGAATATACTTTATATTTCCAGCAAGGATTTGCTGTAGCTTCTAACAAAAGGCATAGAGGAGGTCTGCTACTAAAAGACTTGTCTAAATGAGAACCCTTACAATAGAAATCGCAGGCCAAGCGATACTTATAATTGGGCATGGGCATGAATTCTGAATATAAAATAAACAAAATAAAATTTAAAAAATTTAAAAAAAATGAAGCAAGAAACTTAAAAAAAGAGAAAGAGGAAAAAAGAAAATTTCTCTTTGCAAAAGGGCAAAAGATGTCTGAGAAAGGAAGAGCACCAATTTGTAATAAAAACTAAATATGTATGCATACATTGAACTCACCCACACATTTACTCTACACGCATGCATTTCCAAACATTGTGTGGTTAGAAAATGGGTTTTCTTTTTTTTTTTTTACCTTTATTTTTTATTTATTTATTTTTTAACTTTACAATATTGTATTGGTTTTGCCATATATCAACATGAATCCGCCACAAGTATACACATGTTCCCCATCCTGGCTGCTGCACTGGGAAAATGGGTTTTCTAACCAAACATTGCATTCCCAAACATTGCATGGTTAGAAAATGTATAACAAGATACATTCTTAATCTAAATAACCTCATATGAGTCAATCATTCATTCTTTATCTCTCTCTTTGTCCACCCAACTCTTGTAAATACTGCATAACCTTTGTGTACAGGGTCCGTTTTAATTATAAGGAACAGATTACCCCTTTTACCACTAAAGAGTCCCGTATTTTTTCAACCAGGAGAGAGCAGACAAAGATAACAGGCAGACTTTTTTCCAATGTCTGACTGGATGACAAAGAAGTCTGGTACTTTAGCCAAGCTGTCTGCCAACATTTCACTTTGTTCACTTGCTGTTAGTTGCCTGGTCGCAAGGAAAAAGCAAAACAAAACAATCTTCAGCAAAATCTGGACCTTTTAGTCCCTACTTAATAAATACTTGAGTCAGTATGTTGCTTCACATCCTGTGTGGGTTGGTCTGAAAACTGGTTTGGCTATTTTATACAGAAACAAACAAGTATGTGCCTTTGGGCTGACATCTGAAACAATGATGGTGCCCTCTGTGTGTATACTGTTTTAAACTTTCTCAAACAAGTGACAACATGCTGAGTTTGAAAGGTTAGTGTCTGTGACAACCTTTGATTGTTTTGCAGTTACTTACCCTGTGTAACCTGAAACATCAGTTAATGGTTTTATCTTAATTCCTTCATTTGTAACAGCGACAACAACAATATCTATCTCAAAGCGTGGTTATGAGAAGGAGACGTGTGCGTATCTGCTAGGATGAAAGTGGTAGCCCGTTTTAGGAATTCAGCAACTCTTTGACGCCTGTCCCATATGAAGTCAGGAAGACTATGCCTTATTCATTCACTAAGCGCGTGACATGATGTCTCAAACAGATTAAGTTAAAGAAAAAAAAACTGAGCTATGAAGTGTGTGTTAGTGTGTGTTAGTTGCTTAGTCATGTCCGACTCTTTGCAACCCCACAGACTGCAGCCCACCAGGCCTCTCCGTCCATGGGATTCTCCAGGCAAGAACACTGGAGGGGGTTGCTATTTCCTTCTCCAACGGGAACTATAGAAAGAAAGAAAGTGAAGTCGCTCAGTCGTGTCTGACTCTTTGTGACCCCATGGACTGCAGCCCACCAGGCTCCTCCATCCATGGAATTTTCCAGGCAAGAATACTGGAGTGGGTTGCCATTTCCCTCTCCGGAGCTATGAAGTAACCAAGTGCATTCCCAGTAGTCACACAGAGGAGACTCAAGACTAGAAACTACACTGCCTGGTTCTTGATCCATTGTTTTATTGTTATACTTTCCATTCATTCACTCATTGACCTGTTGTTCATTTGCACCCACTCTATACTAAATACTCTGCTAGCACTGCACGTTTAAATAAGTAAAAGAGACTTACCCTCAACTACCTTACAGTTGTAAGGCCACAAAGAGAGACAAATAATTATGTTACCTTGTAGTAAAGCTTGTAACAGAGGATTTGGTAAGAGGTCAAGGAGAAAAGAACTAAAGTGATTTTGAGACCTGTGTCCATGGTTCTGTTCTGAGAACTTCTTATGAACATCGAGTTCTGCTGGGCCCTGGGTCTAACCAAATGGCACATCTTTCTAAAAGGCTAAATTAACAATTGTTTGAAAGGGCATTTTGTATGTTAAATCCATAGCAGTAAGTTTAAGCCAAAATCTGTTTTTAAAAGTTGTTACAATGGCTGGAACATTAGAAATTTGATAATTGCCATTAACTGGAATCTTTGATAAGAAAAAAAAAATAGGTCAAATATGTAGACACTCTGTCTCTCCTACATGACTGTTGTTTTCCATCTACCTTTCCCAGCTCTGCCAGTGCTTCAGCTGATCTCTGCCCACTCATCACTGATGTCTAAATTTAGCTGTAACCTCTTCTAGTCCTTGTGGGCTTTTAATTGTCTATTTGGCTGTCTTCAAAGATGTCTGCTCTGAAATAATTGTAATCAAGCCTACCACATACAGTTGTTTAGATTTTGTACTACACACTGTAATTTATACGAATATCACCCCCAAAAGTGTGAAACATACAACCTACACAGCTGTCCCAGGTGTCCCTGAATTAAATCAGAGAAATTTCCTTTTCTTTCAAGTGTCTCTCATTTTATTAAACTATTTTTAAAAAGTAATTGTTGAGATTTTAACAAAATATAGTTAATTTACAATATTGTGTTTTTTTCAAGTATACCTCAAAATGATTCAGTTATACATATATACATATGTTCTTTTTCAGACTATCTTCCATTATTGTTTATTACAAGATACTGAGTACAGTTCCCTGTGCCTCACGGTAGGTCCTTAATAGTTATCTACTTAAATATAGTAGTATGTACATATTCATCTCAAAGTCTTAATTTATCCCCTGCTCCACTGGCGCCATGCCCTTTGATACCATAAGTTTGTTTTCTATATTTGTGAGTTTATTTTTGGTTTGTAAATAAGTTCATTTATATCATTTTTAGGTTCCACATATAAATTATATCATGAGATATTTGTTTTTTTCTGACTTACTTCACTTAATATCACAATCTTTAGGAACATCCACAATGCTGCAAATGGCATTATTTTGTTCCTTTTGTGGCTCAGAAATATTCCACTGTGTATAAGTAACACATATTCTTTATCCATTCATCTGTTGATGAACATTTAGGTTGCTTCCATGTCTTGGCTATTGAAAATAGTACTATGAACGACCGGGTATCTTTTCAAATTAGAGTTTTCTTTAAATATATGCCCAAGAGTGGGATTGCACGGTCATAAGGCAACTGTATTTTTATTTTTTTAAGTACTTAAAATCTACATTGTAAGAAATAAATTCACACAACCTAAACAAGGTACATCTCTCCCATTCTCTACTTTTCTGAGCTCCTCCCCAGAGGTAATCACTATTAACTAATTCTTGTTTTTCTTTCTCCTGTGCACAGTCTTAAGTTTCAGTAATAATTAACCCTTGAAATAGCCCCACTTTCACGTCATTTGCAAATTCTGTTGCCTCTACCTGGAACATTCTTTCTTTCCCTGCCTTTCTGGTAAATTCCATTTTATCATTTAATTTCAGGAAAGGCAACCTTAGCCACACAAGTTAATTATTTAATCCCTATCAGATCAGTCTTCTGACTCCAAACATACCTATCTGCCTTCCACATTTCTTATATCTCAAACACTTAAAACTTAACATTCACAAGCAAATCTGTGATCTTTCCCTGTAAGCTTTATCTTTCTTTGGTACTCCCTAGCTCAGTGAATTCACTACCATTTATCCAGTTAAACAAGTCAGAAACCTAGAAGTCATCTCAGACACTTTCTTCTTCCTTACCCTCCCATCCTGTCCACCTTCCAAGTTTGGTAAATATTACATTTTCCCTTTCTCCTCAACCAACTCATTTTTCTTTCTACTTAAACCACCACCACCGATCCAGCTACTATTATTTCTTATTTGAAATATTGTTATAAATTTTAACTCATACACTTATATCCAATATCTTACCCTGATCCATTCTGCACACTAGAGTCTGAAAGATCTTCTGGAAATGAAAATTCAATATGTCATCTTCCTTCTTAAAAAAAGACCTTTGCATATCCTGTCATTGTTTGTAGCACAGCTTAGAACACCCTGTGTGATCTGGCCCCTTCCAAACTTCATAAACACATTTTCCCAACACTTACTGTTCAGTTCACTTAAGTCGCTCAGTTGTGCCCAACTCTTTGGGACCCCATGGACTGCAGCACACCAGGTTCCCCTGTCCATCACCAACTCCCAAAGCTTGCTCAAATTCATGTCCATAGAGTTGGTGATGCCATGCAACCATCTCATCCTCTGTTGTCCCATTCTCCCCCTGCCTTCAACCTTTCCCAGTAGCAGGGTCTTTTCCAATGAGTCAGCTCTTCACATCAGGTAGTCAAAGTATTGGAGTTTCAGCTTCAGCATTAGACCTTCCAATGAGTATTCAGGACTGATTTTCTTTAGAATTGACTGGTTGATCTTCTTGCAGTCCAAGGGACTCACAAGAGTCTTCTCCAACACCACAGTTCAAAAGCATCAATTCTTAGGTGCTCAGCTTTCTTTATAGTCTAATTCTCATGTCCATACATGACTACTGGAAAAACCATAACTTTGACTAGACAGACCTTTGTTGGGAAAGTAATGTCTCTGTTTTTTAATATGCTGTCTAGGTTGGTCTTGGCTTTTCTTCCAAGGAGGAAGCATCTTTTAATTTCATGGCTGTAGTCACCATCTGCAGTGATTTTGGAGCACTCCCCCCAAAAAAAGTCTCTCCCTGTTTCCACTGTTTCCCCATCTATTTGCCATGAAGTGATGGAACCAGATGCCATGATCTTAGTTTTCTGAAGTTTTATTTTTTTTAAGCCAACTTTTTTCTCTCCTCTTTCACTTTTGTAAAGAGGCTCGTCCGTTCTTCTTCACTTTCTGCCATAATGGTGGTATCATCTGCATATCTGAGGTTATTGATATTTCTCCCAGAGATCTTGATTCCAGCTTGTGATTCATTTAACCTGGCATTTTGCATGATGTACTTTGTATATCAGTTAAATAAACGGGGTGACAATATATAGCCTTGACATACTCCTTTCCTGATTTGGAGCCAGTCTGTTGTTCCATGCCCAGTTCTAACTGTTCTTTCTTGACCTCTATACAGATTTCTCATGAGGCAGGTCAGGTGGTCTGGTATTCCCATCTCTTTAAGAATTTTCCACAGTTTGTTGTGATCCACACAGTTAAAGGCTTTGGTGTAGTCAGTAAAGCAGAAGTAGATGTTTTTCTTCAACTCTTTTACTTTCTTGATGATCCAATGGATGTTGACAATTTGATTTCTGGTTCCTCTGCCTTTTCTAAATCCAGCTTGAACATCTGGAATTTCATGGTTCATGTACTGTTGAAGCCTGGCTTGGAGATTTTTGAGCATTCCTTTGCTAGCATGTGAGATGAATGCAATTGTGCAGTAGTTTGAACATTCTTTGGCCTTGCCTTTCTTTGGGATTGGAATGAAAACTGACCAAAAAAGAAAAAGGATGAGGATGTCCACACACTGTTTCTACCTTCTCGTTTTAGCTACCCTGTTCCTCTTTCAGATTACTGCTTATTAAAATCATATACCATAGTATTAGTCTTGGTTACATATTTCAATGAAGAGTGATAAGCAAGACTTTCTGTCTTTCATACAGGTATTCACACTTTGCCTCCTCAGAATTTCATTCTATTCCAGTCTCTCAATGCATCAGTGTTGGTACTTGGACATGGCCCAGTCTAGAAAGCTTCATGGAACGTGCACCTGATGACTCAATTGGCTAAAGCATAATTAAACAGAGAAGTACATGTCATGCAGCAGGTCTGTGAAAATAACATTCAGTTCTTCCTCCCTAAGGAGGAAGGCCTTTTGTAAGCCTAGTGGAACAATATCTGTTTTGGTCTGGTCTTCAGCTCATTAATACATCATTCAAATTGTTCAGATCTCTTTCTAAGTCTTTCTCCCATTGTGGACCCAAGACAACCTCATTCTGAGGCACAGATTATTTGCAGCAGGGCTCTTCATACTACCTTACACAAAATTCTAAACTTCTGCTCATGCTGTTCCTTAGCGTTTACTTTAAACACTGAAGTTTCTTTAAAGAATTGATAAGGAAATTTCACTTGCTTCCAAGACACTGACAGCTGATAGGTAGAGAGTTACTAATTACGAGTCTTGATTCTGAATATAGGATCCAGCAGCTTTTTTTTTGTAGTCTATGTACTCAGCCCAAGTGTCTCATTATTTTTCTCTTAGGGTTTAGTATGTGGTTGTTTCCCTTCCGTCTTTAAAAAATTTTTTTGGTATGGCAGGAAAATGTATTTTAAGATTTCTTGAGTTAAGAAGGTAAATTCCTGGCTGAAGTCCAAGATTAAAACAGACTCCCTCACTGGGGAGATACCTGGACAACATTATATTTCCCATGCAGCATCATTAAACCTCCTCCTTGCTGCCCTAGTTCCCAATTTTATTGTTTAACCAGTTCGTGCTGACAGACTTGTGGGTTTCAGGTCTGCCTGACTGCCAAGTGTACATTATTCCATCATGGTACATTCCATTATATTCTCTAGGAGGAGGTGTTTTAAGTGATGCCAAGTGAGAAATTACTGCTTACATTTCTACCTGAATCTTCCATTATTTTAAGGATTAATTTTTTCCTCCAGTTAGCAATCACCATCCCATAGTTTCTGCTTTTCCAGATCTTATGAAATTTTCAAGATCTGATTTCTTTCTTCTGGATAATAGGCACTCCTTGCGGTTTTGAAGTTTCATCAATTTTGGAGTTTATTTTTAAGTTATTTTGTTGAGAAGAGTAGTTAGTGTCACTTGATGACAACTCTGTAATTATCTAGCTTCTTGGATGTTTCTTTGTTTCAGGGGTGTCAATAATGTCTTTTTATTTAAATTGTTAATAACCTGACAAATTAGTAATGATTTTCCCTGAGGGAAGAAACTAGATCTTTCTTCTATTGGATTCTCAGGAAATAGCCAAAAACCGGGGCACAGAATTGTCACTTTATAAACAGTTATTGCTTATTCTAACTACAAGTGAAAAATACCCATCAAATCGTAGCCCTACTGGGGTGCTGCAGTCTGTGAGGTAGCAAAGAGTCAGACATGACTTAGCAAATGAACAACAAAAAAACATGCAAAGTGATGAAGCTAGAAGATGGCAGAGTGGTTTGTGATAAGCAGTATAGTATACAAAAATGTACAGTGTTGTTAAAAACATGGATTTTGGGGTCATACAGACCCAAGCGCAAATCCTGGCTAAGCCACTGGATAACTATATGACCTGGGTAAATTAATCACATCTCTAAGCCTTTGTCTTCTCATCTGTAGAATGTAGGATAAAAACATCTATCTTAGGGAGTTGTTATGAAAACTGAGCAAGATAATGCATGAAAGTGTAAAGCATAATATCTAGTTCATACTAACATATGTCTTATGTTACTTATCACCAGTAGTATCAATATTAGTACTTATCATGTATGGATGTGAGAGTTGGATCATAAAAAAGGCTGAGCACTGAAGAATTGATGCTTTGAACTGTGGTGCTAGAGAAGACTCTTAAGAGTCCCTTGGACTGCAAAGAGATCAAACGAGGCAGCCCTAAAGGAAATCAACCTTGAATATTCATTGGGAGGGCTTATACTGAAGCTGAAGCTCCAAAACTTTGGCCATTTGGTGCAAAGAGCCGACTCACTGGAAAAGACCCTGTTGTTGGGAATGATTGAGGGCAGGAGGAAAAGGAGGCAGCAGAGGTTGAGATGGTTGGATGGCATCATCATCCCACTGGGCATGAATTTGAGCAAACTCCGGGAGATAGTAGAGGATACAGCCTGGCCCGCTGCAGTCCATGTGGTCACAAAGAGTCAGACATGACTTAGCGACTGAACAACAACAAAATGTCAATTTTGAAAGAGCAATACTCCCTGGATCCAACCCGGCACAATACCTTTGCATCTGCCTCTTATTGACAGCTATTGATTAAGTGGCCTGTGTCAGGTAAGGTCCTTTGGGATGCAGATGAAAAGACAGGATATACAAGAGTCTTATTGAGGGAATTATTATGAAGGATAAAGGAGGGAATAGGAGAGGGTAGGTGATATAGGTTTAATAACTTTGAAAGGAGAATAGGAATGCAGGAGCATTAGATAGAATCTCTGACTGCAGTTCTGAGTATAGCCAAGTCAATGCAGAGCAAAAGTTGGAGGAATTCCACTTGGGCCAGGAGCAGACTGGCTTTAGTGACGCTGCTGTGCTCAGTCATGGCCTGGGAGCAGCCTGAGTGAAGTGTGGCATTGGCATGAATGTCAAGGTAGCTCCGAAGATGCTGAAACAGCATCATCTACACCACATGAAGCAGATTTTCTTAAAAGGAGATCTGAGCAATGTACCTCCATACCAACCACGTGGTCTTAGACTCATTATTCTACCTGATGAAATCTCACCTTGTCATCTGTGACATGAGAAACAAAATCTCTATGGAGATTGTGCAAGATTTCATTTAGATGATTTACATGGAGTGTCTGGAACATAGTCAAGTGTAGAGAAAATGTCCATTCCTTTCCTTACCCTCTAGTTTCATCTTCTGTCTGTAACTTCTCATCCCTTAAAGATAGATTCCCAATCTTTTCTGAACAACTCCAGTATGACGTTTTCACCTAATAGCTAAACATCTTAAAATCTTCAGCTTTCGAGGCTTCCCTGGTAGTCCACTGGTTAAGAATCTGTCCTGAAATGCACAGGGCACCAGTTGAATCCTTGGTCCAGGAAGATCCCACATGCCATGGGATGGGTGAGCCCATGTGCCACCATAATGAGCCTGTGCTCTGGAGCCTGTGAGTCTCAGCTACTGAAGCCTCCACACACTAGAGCCCATGCTCTGCAGCAAGAGAAGGCAACATGCACTGAGAAGCCCTTACACCACAACAAGAGAGGAGCAACTTTTTGCTGAAACTAGAAAGCACACACACAGCAACAAAGACCCAGCACAGCTGTAAATAAATAAATGTGAAAAATATTTTAAAACATCTTCAGTTTTGCTTTGGTCATTCAATCTTTTGGTCAAGCATACTAGAATCAAATTATTCATATAATGGCTCTGGCCATCCTATTCCTTTTTCTAGATATAAACAGTTTCAAAAAAAAAAGAAAAGAAACAGAGAAATGAAAGACAATTCATATTTTGGCATTAGATTTCTTTTTCCTTGAGGGAATAAAGCCTGCTTCTTTTTGAGATTAAATATTTTATGCGAATGCTATGTTTTGAATACTTTGTCCCATTCAAATCTTTGGGGCACATTCAAAAAATAAAACTATTTAGGTCAGAGAATATGAGTTGAGGGGAAAGATCACTATCTTGAGCCTATTGGAGTTCTTAGAAAGAAACTCTTCTGAATTCTAGCCCACCAATAGACCACACAAAGGGGAAGAGGTTGAAATAATTACATATTACATAGAGAAATTGAAAAACAAAACATCAATAAGAGGATTACAATTTTACAGAAGAATTTTTTACAAGCTATGGCAAGCAGAGATAGTTTTAAATGATTCTTCCTAGACAATCTTAAAATTACTATTGAGAGAAACAGATTTTGCTTTTGCTGATGCTGAATTTGTTCATATAACCTTTTGATAACAAGGGTGTTGTGTAGCATCAAAATTCTTTCATGGAGAAGCTTTCTCTCTCCCTACTCCCAACACCACCAGTTTAAATTGGTTATTTTCCAATTTCACAATGTTTTGTGGTTGTTTTGGGGTGCTTTGACAAATAAACAAAAGAAATAGTTTAATATTATTCTCTTGAGAAAGTTTCTCAATAAAGGATCTTTGTTATATGGTTGGCTTAGCAAGGCCAATCTCATCCATACCAGTTTATTCTGGATATTTATTTATTTGAATTAAGTATCATTGAGATCTATTCTATGAGACAGAAGAGACAGCACCCAGGTTCCTCTGATGGCCTGTTGAAATTCTAAGAGGTCAGATTTGCTGCTAAAGGTTTTCTAAAGTTCCTCGCCACTTACCAAAAAAAGACAGATTATTTGGGTGAAGTTTCTTTTCTATTTAGAAAAGAACCTTTTTTTAAATGTCACTACTTAGTAACATATTTCAAGATATTAAAAAATACAAAAACAATGTAAGAAGCACACGTGTATCCAAAACCTAGACTTGCCAAATCTTAACATTTTGCTATGACTGCATCAAATCTTTTAAGAATGCCAAAGAATTGATGCTTCTGAACTGTGGTGTTGGAGAAGACTCTTAAGAATCCCTTGGACAGCAAGGAGATCCAGCCAGTCCATTCTAGAGGACATCAGTCCTGAATATTCATTGGAAGGACTGATGCTGAAGCTGAAACTCCAATACTTAGGGCAACTGATGGGAAGAACTGACTCATTGGAAAAGACCCTGATGCTGGAAATGATTGAAAGTGGGAGGAGAAGGGGACGACAGAGGATGAGATGGTTGGGTGGCATCACTGACTCAATGGACATGAGTTTGAGTAAGCTCCTGGAGTTGGTGATGGACAGGGAAGCCTGGCATGCTGCAGTCCTTGAGGTCACAAAGAGTTGGGCACGACTGAGCGACTGAACTGAACTGAGAGTTGTAGGCTCCTGTGATACCCTCCTTCATCTCACTCCCTTTCTGTTCTGCCCAGAGGTAACCTATCTCCAGATTTTCTTTTTCTTGTCATTAAAATTTTTATCTTATAATTTTTAAAACACTTTTTTTTTCATTTTAAGAATTGCTTTTAAATCAAGCTATCACCCTTCATTTTATTTACTTTTTTTTTCACTTTTAGATAGTTTTTATTTGTAATTTTTAAACACAGAAAGAATTTGGAATAATGACACAATAAAATCTTATGTAGACTCTACCTTGAGTCAACAATTATTAACAAATTGCCACATTAAAAATATTTATTCTTTTATGTACCCTCATCAAATACTGAAGAATTTAAAGAATATACTCTACATAATCACAGTGCTATTATTACACTCAAGAAAATCAACAATTTCACAATAACTTTAAAATATCTGATGCATATTCAAATTATCCCAATTGTCACCATTTTTTATATCTGTGTGTTTTAACTGGACTCTTACTAAAATTGACACTGAATTTGATTGTTGTGTTACTTTTGTCACTTTTTAAAATTAATTATTTTAATTGGAGGCTAATTACTTTACAATATTCTAGTAGTTTTTGCCATACAGTAGTAACATGAATCAGCCATGGGTGTTGAAGTATAGTTGATTTATAATGTTATATGAGCTTCATGAGTTTTTTTAGATTAGTCTAGTTTAATTAGTTAGTTTAGTTAATTAACTAATTAAATAACTAACTTAGTTAGTTAGTTTTTTTAGATTAGTTAAGCTTCATTGGTTTTTTAGAAAAAACTCTTCTAAACTTATACAATTGTGGATATTTATCTTCTGTCACTCTTAGGGTCACAAGAGGTGGAAAACATTAGTAAAATGTACTGACAAAGGTATTCCTAAAACTTCTATGATTCAGAGTCGACTTTTCAACTCATCTTGTCCTGATTTTGATGTACATCATTCCTGAATATGTGTTTATATATCTGCTATATATAAAATATATCCAAAAACAGCTCATGGAATTTTCCATGTTCTAAAAGGAATAATTTAAATGTTGTAGGCTATGTATCCAACTGAAATTTATGTTTCCATGTGGTGTGAGAGATACATTTTTATTTTTATTTCCAAATAATTTTCCAACTTTTCTTCACGTGTAGGATATAACACATTCTATCATCTTTATAAATTTGTTCAAATTGTTAGATTTTACCAAAAGCTTTGTCTGCATCTATTGAGGTTATCAGATTTAAAATTTTCCTTTTGGATCAGTTGTGATAGTTACATTCTTCTAGGAAATAGTCCTTTTATTCTAAGTTTTCAAATTATTTAGCAAGGCTTCACACTTAAGGTGATATTTGTGCAAAGTCCTGAAGAGCGATATCTGAGGGGAAAGTATCCAACTAGTGGTAGCAGTATTAGTTGCGCAGCTGTGTCCGACTCTTTGCAACCCCATGGGCTGCAGCCCACCAGGCTTCTCTCTGTCCATGGAATTCTCCAGGCAAGTATACTGGAGTGGGTAGCCATTCTCTTCCTCAGGGGATCTTCCCGATCCAGGCATACACTTCACTGAGTTTAAAAGTACTTATTTCGTAGTTAGCTTCTATTATCTGAGGTTTTGGGAGGTCTATTTGTATTGTGTTTTTGGGCTTCCACCTGTCTCTAATGATTGTTCCTTCACAAGCATGTGATTTTTCTCTTTGTGAGCTTTTCTTCAGTGGGGCTTTAACTTGAAAAATAATTTATATCTGCTTTTGATGGTGTGTCTGGCCAGAATGATTTTGCACCTGCTTCTTCCTGGACCTACCAAAATAACACATGTCTGGAATCGCTTTTCTCTTAATTTCTCAGCTTGCAGTTTTCCAAATCACTCATGTAACATTTATTCAAATTCCAAACCCAAATGCAGCCAGGACTTTGGGAACAAATCATCAGAGATGACAGTTTTGTTTTCATGTCCAGCCTGACAAACAGATTTTATTTGTGAATTCTTGTAATAACAGACAGATATTTTTAAGCCCTGTACTTTATTTTCATAGCCTTTGGATGGCTCTTACTTTGGAAGTTAGATATCAGCCACCTCTCTCCAACACTCTAGGACTAATGTCTCATTCATTGTCCTCTTAGGTACATGAAAGTCAAGATTTTTGTTTGTCCCAGGATCAGTTCATGAACTTACTAGTGAAGTTTGCAGAGTTTGTTTTTTGGTTCCTGTGGATTTTCCTTTCTAGTTGACTCAGCTGTGCATATAAAGGAGATTTGTTGTTTTTCAGAGATGTCTAATGTGATATATTGATAAAAATGGATACTGAACTGCCTGGCCTTTCATAATCTGTTGCTAACATTTTTCTAGTTTCATTTTCCATTTGTCACCCACAGTAGCTTCATAAGTTGACAAAGATGATAAATTATTACCTTGATTCTTCTGTTTCTGCTCCTGGATTTTTTTCCCTTTTTAATCTCTTATGTTTATCTTTGCCCCATATATTACGGCCCTGCTTAAATGTCACTTCTTTCAGGAGTCCTTCCCTTATCTACCAAAGAAAAGTGATATTCTCTCCCATGGTGTCTTATCCGTACTTCTTATCTATTGGTTCCCACATCTAGTGTGCCCATTATTATGCTCTTATTTTTCTCCAACTCTACCCCACTCCCACCATTAATCTGGAAACTTTTGATCCAAGACAAGGTCTAAGGGTCAGTCATTTTGTCTGTATCCCAGATGTAGTGCTATGCCTTTTAGAGTCTGAGAGCTTATTAAAAAAAAAAAAAAAACTGAATTGAAGCAGAATTTCAAATAGAAACTGAAATGTGAACATAATATAAAATGTAGGGTTGTATATATCTAGGGAATGCTTGCTGCTGCTGCTGCTAAGTCGCTTCACTTGTGTCCGACTCCGTGCGACCCCATAGATGGCAGCAAATGTATTCCGATCTTAAAAGCTAATAGTAATAATAATAGTCTAAATGGTTAAAACTTTTGTGTTTCAGGCACTCTGCTAGTGCTTCACTGAGATCATGTCTAATTCTCATGACAATTCTGAAAATCAGAAGAGGTTAAGGTAGTTGTTCAAGATCAGAGTGGTAGGAAAAGGCAGAGCTAAGACTTGGATCTAGGTCTATCTGACTTCTATAGATGACACAAAGCAAACCTACACAAAGGCCAAAATAGAAAAAGTGGATGTTTTATTGAAGATAAAATGTTGTTCACTCCATGTAGGTGATTGGAAATTGTGGACTAAAGTAGATGGGGGTAGGCATGATGCCACTCATGTGAAGGCTCAGGTCCAGCATCATCTCCTCTAGCAAGGACTGACTTCCCCTCCCTGGTTAGTTTCCTCCTGCTGGACTTGCACAGTCCACTCTGTATTTACCTTAACTGGACTTTTATCACTTAATGTTAACAGTCTGTTTATGGGATTGTCTTTCAACTAGGCACTGACTGACTTGAAAACAGGAAATGTATTTCTTTTTTGCTCTGTTTTTCCATTTTAGTCCCATAAGATAAGTGCTTTTATCAAAAATTTCCTTATCTTGGTGATTCACCATGCAAAGTAGTGACTAAACATTCTAAGAAGTTCTGCACAAAAGGTATTTGTTTGGCCTTAATTAAAGTAGCATTTCCCAATCTTGCTCGCCCACAGAATCTTTTTCCTCAGAACACTGATTGATGTCTTGTACATCTGATGTTCCAGAAAATAAACCTTAGAAAAATAGTGTTCTTACATGATTTTCTTTCATTTTTTTAAAGTAGACCATTTTTATTTTATTTTTTTTATTTTATTTTATTTTTTTTTTTAGGTCTGCTTTTAATGAGTATCTTTAAAAGCCTTTGCAACAGCAGGCGCAGCCCAGGGCAGCCTGGAAACCCACACTGAGGGCAACACAGCTCTCTGGCTTTCAGATGACCAAAGGCTGGATTCTTTCTGGTCTCTCTCAACAGCTGAGCATCGTGATTTTGCTAATTAAGCCGCTTTCTTCTCCTTAATTAGCTGCATGTGTATCTTGTTGGGAAGTCTTGGATCCGTGAAATAGTTTAGATTCAATCAGGAACCTTGTGAGGCTGTAACGGACTCCCAGGGCTAAAAGGACCTAAGAAATCTAAAGTAGACCATTTTTATAGTCTTTATGGAATTTGTTACAATATTACTCCTGTTCTCATGTTTTGGACTTTTTGGTTATGAGGCATGCAGGATCTAAGCTCCCTGACCAGGGACTGAACCCACACTACCTGCCCTTATGCCTTTCTTAACCACTGGACTATCAGGGAAGTCCCTCCATGACTTTCTTGAATATTCCTTTTCTCCTCGTTTTTGGGGTGACAGGTATATAGTGATAATGATAAGTGAATAATGAAATTCACTAATTTAATAATATAAAAGGGATTGTCCTCCTCCTAACTGCTTAAAAAAAAACATGAGTAGCAAGAGGTAAACTCAGAGTTGTTAAAGAAAACTGCTGTCTTGGCACAAGAATGTACTTGTCATTTCTGATTTTGAGGTAAACACACCTGCTCTGGGGTTTCGGTAGGTGGAATCCCTAAACCCAAACTTGTTGTTCACTTTGATTTCTCCTCCAGAATGCAGTTCTGTTCCTTCAAGAGCATGGGCTTCTTTGTCCACACTTTCTGTGGAAGCACATAAATCCAAATGGAAGCTATAGTATTTAGAAATAGAAAATACAGGAGGAAGAGTTCAATAGTTTTCTTACTGCTAATGGCAGCCAAGGGCTGAGCCCTGTGTCATAAATGATAGGGCTGTCCAGAGGAAAAAATCCTTTGGAGGCAGTTTTTATCCCCTTTTAAATTTTTTGGGTTTAAAGAGTGGAATCTTTCAGTAGCAGAAGCAGTTGCAATCAAATGCACCTGTTTTTTATATTTCACAGCTCCTCAGGGAAAACAGAAAATGAAGATGACCTGGGGAAGAAGAGGGGTAGGGTCGCCAAGCTCCTAGCAGCACTGTTTTCCAGAAGATGTACCACGCAAAGGTGCTTTTCTTTTATAACCATTTTGGTGTCTCTTGCCACAAGAAACGACTCTTGAAAAGTTCCTTTTTTCAGCCATAAAGGCTTCTACTATGACCCTCAGGAAAACACTCATAAAATACACTCATGTGAGGAATTCAATGTTATTTTTCTCATGGGTCCCCAGCACACTATGTACACAGGTACAGGCCAGTATTTAATACCAAGACATTTGGAAGCAGTGCACCCCAAGATTTTCAGTGCTGAGTGTAATTATAAAACACTTATGGAAGCAGAGTTAAAAAGATGTTTTTATTCCTCAAAGTTGTTGTTGTCTTATGACTATGCATGGTAAGGAGGCAGACTCCTAAATCAAAAATAAAAGTCAATTAAAATTATTGCTGGTGACATTTTGATAAGGGAATCATAGAACTATTGGGGATCTTTTATGAATCAGCATTCTGTATTTTATTCTACTAAATTTTCATGACACTGCTATAAAGTACTTACTATTCTCATTTTACAAATGAGGAAAATACAGCTTGGAGATTAAGAGGTCACAGAGATATAGAATAGTGGAGCCAACCTTTGAAACCAAATCTTCAAGATCTCCAAGAAGTAAAGGGAAAAGTTGGAGTTGTGGGGCAGTTTTAGGTCAAGTTATCTATGTGAGGCAACATTTGCCTAAAGACCTAAAGGGTGTGATCTCAGAGTCTGGAGGCAAAGCCGTTGCCAAAGGACTGTGCATAGGGAACATGAAAAGGTGAGGCCCTTAATGCAGTCCATCGACCTCATCAGGCTAGTTGGCAAGGGGTAGAGTGGCACAGAAAGAGACTGGGGAATTAGACTGGGTCTGGACAGCACAGGGCCTCACAGGGCATGCTCAGAGGGTCTGGTTTTATTTTAAGGCTGAGCAGGAAGCCCTCATGGGGATTTGGACTAGCTCGTACCAGCAGAAGCACAGACCAGAGGTGAGATGCACCATGTGCATTAAATGGATAGAATTTGGTAACATTTTAGATGTTGGGGCTGAAGGAGAGGCAGGGCTCAAGGACAATAGTTGAGTCTCTAACTTGGGTAAATATTGGATGGTGGCCCATTCCCTGAACTAGAGAAGAATGGGGAAAGACAGGGAATTTCAGAGCAGGAATCAAGAGTTCTATCTGGGGCACTGACTTAGCCAGTGTTCTGATAAATAAAGCAGAAACTGGTAGATATTTGGCTCAAAGAGGAATTTGTTGCTGGGAAATGGTCACAGAGGTCAGAGTTGCATTGTAACTCTCATGGCCCTAGGCACTGCTGGTTTCATGGGCCCCTTCCTCCACTCAGTTTTAGTTTTCCTCCTGATTTAAAAAAAATAAAACATTTCTGGGGCCCTAAACTCTTATGGACCTGAGGCACTGTGCCTGCTGTGACTAATGGGTAAGTCAGCTCGGACAAAATGTATACAATTGTGCTCATTTTGCTGCTAGTAAGGTTATGCTCAAAATGCTTCAAGCCGGGCTTCAACAGTATGTGCACTGAGAACTTTCATATGTACAAGCTAAGTTTAGAAAATCAGAGGAACTAGAGATCAAATTTCCAACATTAATTGGATCATACAGAAAGCAGTTAATTCAAGAAAAATGTCTAGTTCTGCATCACTGGCTATGCTAAAGCTTTGTGTGTGTGGATCACAACAAACTGTGAAAAATTCTTAAAGAGATGGGAATACCAGACCACCTTATCTGTCTCTTGAGAAATCTGTAAAGGGTCAAAAAGCAACAGTTATAACCTTACATGGAACAACATGAGATTTTGGTTGGTTCAAAATTGGGAAAGGCATATGACAAGGCTATATATTGTCACACTGATAATTTAACTTACATGTAGAGTACATCATATGAAATGCCAGTCTGGGTGAGTTACAAGCTGGAATCAAGATTGCTGAGAGAAATATCAACAACCTCAGATATGCCAATAATACCACTCTAATGGCATAAAGTGAAGAGGAGCTAAAACTTTTGATGAGGATGAAAGAAGAGAGTGAAAAAGCTGGATGGCAAGAATACACAGAAGAACTGTACAAAAAAGATCTTCATGACCCAGATAATCACAATGGTGTGATCACTGACCTAGAGCCACACATCCTGGAATGTGAAGTCAAGTGGGCCTTAGAAAGCATCACTATGAACAAAGCTAGTGGAGGTGATGGAATTCCAGTTGAGCTATTTCAAATCCTGAAAGATGATGCTGTGAAAGTGCTGCATTCAATATGCCAGCAAATTTGGAAAACTCAGCAGTGGCCACAGGACTGGAAAGGTCAGTTTTCATTCCAATCCCAAAGAAAGGCAATGCCAAAAAATGCTCAAACTACCGCACAATTGCACTCATCTCACACACTAGTAAAGTAATGCTCAAAATTCTCCAAGCCAGGCTTCAGCAATACATGAACCATGAACTTCCTGATGTTCAAGCTGGTTTTAGAAAAGGCAGAGGAACCAGAGATCAAATTGCCAACATCTGCTGGATTGTGAAAAAAGCAAGAGAGTTCCAGAAAAACATCTATTTCTGTTTTATTGACTATGCCAAAGCCTTTGACTGTGTGGATCACAATAAACTGTGGAAAATTCTGAAAGAGATGGGAATACCAGACCACCTGACCTGCCTCTTGAGAAATTTGTATGCAGGTCAGGAAGCAACAGTTAGAACTGGACATGGAACAACAGACTGGTTCCAAATAGGAAAAGGATTACGTCAAGGCTGTATATTGTCACCCTGCTTATTTAACTTAAATGCAGAGTACATCATGAGAAACACTGGACTGGAAGAAACACAAGCTGGAATCAAGATTGCCGGGAGAAATATTAATAACCTCAGGTATGTAGATGACAGATATGTAGATGACCACCTTTATGGCAGAAAATGAAGAGGAACTAAAAAGCCTCTTGATGAAAGTGAAAATGGAGAGTGAAAAAGTTGGCTTAAAGCTCAACATTCAGAAAATGAAGACTATGGCATCCATTCCCATCACTTCATGGGAAATAGATGGGGAAACAGTGGAAACAGTGTCAGACTTTATTTTTTTGGGTTCCAAAATCACTGCCGATGGTGACTGCAGCCATGAAATTAAAAGATGCTTACTCCTTGGAAGGAAAGTTATGACCAACCTAGATAGCATATTCAAAAGCAGAGATATTACTTTGCCAACAAAGTTTCGTCTAGTCAAGGCTATGGTTTTTCCTGTGGTCATGTATGGATGTGAGAGTTGGACTGTGAGGAAAGCTGAGCACCAAAGAATTGATGCTTTTGAACTGTGGTGTTGGAAAAGATTCTTGAGAGTCCCTTGGACTGTAAGGAGATCCAACCAGTCCATTCTGAAGGAGATCAGCCCTGGGATTTCTTTGGAAGGAATGATGCTAAAGCTGAAACTCCAGTATTTTGGCCACCTCATGTGAAGAGCTGACTCATTGGAAAAAACTCTGATGCTGGGAGGGATTGGGGGCAGGAGGCGAAGAGGACAACAGAGGATGAGATGGCTGGATGGCATCATGGACTCAATGGACATGAGTTTGAGTGAACTCCGGGAGTCGGTGATGAACAGGGAGGCCTGGTGTGCTGCGATTCATGGGATCCAAAGAGTCGGACATGACTGAGTGACTGAACTGAACTGAGGACTCAATATTTTAAAAAAGTAAGATCATGGCATTCAGTCTCATCACTTCCTGGCAAATAGATGGAGAAAAACTGAAAACAGTGACAGATTTTATCTTCTTGGGCTCCAAAATCATTACAGATTGTGACTATAGCCATGAAATTAAAAGATGCTTGCTCCTTGGAAGGAAAGCTGTGGCAAACTTAGTATATTAAAAAGATAGACATCATTTTGCCAACAAAAGTCCCTGTGTTCAAAGCTACAATTTTTCCAATAATCATGTGTAGATGTGAGAGGTGGACCATAAAGAAGGTTGAGCGCCAAAGAATTGATATTTTTGAACTGTAGTGCTAGGGAAGACTCTTGAGAGTTCCTTGGACTGCAAGGAAATCAAACCAGAAAATCCTAGAGGAAATCAACCTTGAATATTCATTGGGAGAACTGATGCTGAAGCTCTAATACTTTGGCCACTTGATGCGAAGAGCTGATTCATTGGAAAAGACCCTGATGCTGGGAAAGATTGGAGGCAAAAGAAGAAGAGGGTGGCAGAGAATGAGATGGTTAGATAGCATCACTAACTCAATGGACATGAATTTGAGCAAACTCCGGGAGATAGTGAAGGACAGGGAAGCCTGGCATGCTGCAGTCTATGGGGTCACAAAGAGTCAGTCATGACTTAGCGACTCAACAACAACAACAACAACAACAACAACAAACTTTTGTGGACCTGAGACACTGTGCCTGCTGTGACTAATTGGTAAGTCAGCTCTGACAAAGGTGTTGAAAGTACAAGAAAGCAAAATGGGAGATGAACCACCACACGGAGATCAGGAGGCTGCTGCCACCAGTGAGCAGGGCTCAGGAGCAACACGTAACCACTAGGTGTGGGACCCACCAACCCCTGCTACTAAGCTGGAGTCTTCATTGCTCCCTCTAATGCTCTGGTCACCTTACTGCTGATACTGCTGAAACTGCCATCACAGAAACTGCTGGAATCATGGCAGCTGCCACTGAGCAGAAAACACCAGGCTTACCATTGCCGGAGATACTGCCATTATCTCTGGTTTGGGGGTTTTAATTTCTCCCCCTTTCTTATCTTCATGTAATATTTGGCAGAACCTGACATGGTCAGCAGATTTGGGAGTCTGGAAGTTGTCATTTGCAGGATTCCAGTCCTAGCAGGTAAAACTAAGAGAACAATGTGGGGTTAGTAATCAACCAATGAATACCTGGCACATGGATGTTGAGTTTGAGATGTCTGTGAAACATGCTAATGGAAATATTGAGTGAGGTCACTTTTAAGGCAATGTGAAGAAAGAATTGGTCAACTAGGAATGAAACAGAGTAGGACCTTGTGGGGTTCCTGGGTGTGAAAGCCTTTCTGTGTTCCCCGTATCTTGTTTGTAGTAAATAGGCTTCAGCCTCCATGAACATCCATGAATTCCAAAGGGCATCTTCTAACAGTTGCTAATGAGAGAAAGGAGAGAATTCAGAGACAAAAAAGGAGCATTCAAGAAATATAATAAAAGTGCACCCTTGGGACAGGATCCTTTGCCTGGCAAAGCAATAAAGCTATTCTTTCCTTGTTGTTGTTTAGTCAGTAAGTCATGTCCAGCTCTTTGTCACCCCATGGACTGCCGCTCACCAGGCTTTTCTGTCCTTCACTATCTTTTGGAGTGTTCTCAAATTCATGTCCACTGAGTCTGAAATGCTATCTAACCGTCTCATCCTCTGCCACCCTCTTCTCCTTTTCCCTTCAATCTTTCTTTTCTACTTCACTGAAAACACTGTCTCTGACATTCAAATTGGCAGCTGTGCACAGAGGTTGAGTTTTCAGCATCAAGATCACCAAAGTTTTTTTTATCAGATAAAAGAGGGCAAAATGGCAAAGGAAACTAAGAAGTAAGAGAGAAAAAGCAGGCATTTGTGTAAGTTAGATGGTGTATGGTCAGCCGTGTTAAATCCTGCTGAAAGACTGAATAAGACAAAAACATACAGGTGCCATTGGATTTCACATCATGGACTTCATTGATAACCTTGACAAAGGTCATTTCAACCAAGTGCTATGCATAGAAGCCAAAAATGGCTTCACATTTTCTGATTTATTTTTTGAAAAGCCCTGTGATGCGTGGATTATTACCATATGTATCTACTGAATGGTGGAATAAAATTTCCAACTCAGGTTTCTGATAAGTCCAGTTTCCTTTCTACTATCTCAAAAATTTTTTAAATAATCAAGGTCCTTCCTTTACAAGCAATGACACTGCAAAATAAAAGGTTCCAATCCTTTCTTGCAAAAGTTCTGGCCACATGCAACTGGGTCCACATGGAATTTCAAATTAAAAAAATATACTTAGATACAAAATTCCACAGCCTGTAGGATTTCTCACTGAGAGGGACTTTGAGTGTGTACAGATGGAAACCAGGAGCAGGTATGGTCTTCCCATTACCACCTCCCCCAACACTTATTTTATCATTCTTCCGTAAAGAGCAGGGAAGATTTTGTGTTCTGATCCCTTTATTTTAAGGAAGCAGCAGGGAACTTTCGATCATAACTGCCAGCTAAAATTCCAAGGAAGCTGTCTGCATGTGAGTCAGGCTCAGAAGATGAAAGGTCAAGTAATAACTGGTGAGGTGATAGGAACTGCAAAAGAGGAAAATGAAAATCTATTGAAAAATGGGGAGTTACTGTGGAAGGCTAAGTAGCTGAGAAAGACCCCAGGAGAACATTTTCATCTGATTTCAGAAAGTCCACAGAATCATGGCCTGAAATGAGTGGCATCCACTGAAATATTAAGATGGAGAGGAAGATTTTAGCAAGAATGACGTTTTGTCATCTCTGAGGCTTTAAATTATTTGGAGAAAACCAGGTACATTCCTTGTGCCAGTTCCTAGACTTCTCTCTCACCTGGATTTTTGCAATAATCTCCTTATTTGTCTCCCCACCTTTGGTACACCTCCCCAGAATGACTCTCTCCACAGCAACTAAAGTGATCTTCCAAAAGCCCAAATCTAACCACCCCTTTAAACTCTCCAGTGCTCTCAGGATAAAGTGAAAATTCCTTAACATAGTCTACTTCTTTTGCCTTCTCCACCCCTCTCCCCCCCACACACACCTAATGTTCCAACTACAATATAATATCCTATTGGTTGTGTTTCTCTGGAGAACCTTGACAAATACAGGGTCTTTAACACTTGTTATCATCAGATCTTACAGAATTGAAAAGAGTCTGAAGGAAATAATCTAAGTTTACATACTGCATACAAGCAAGTGTAATAGAAGCAGCACAGAGTTCTGGAGTCAGATCGCTTGTTTTTGTGTCCTAACTCCATCTCTTGCTTTGAAGAAATTACTAACCATTCTGCACACCAGTTTTTCTCATCTGAAAACCATGATACTGGTAGTGCCAACCTCAAGTTCAATGTGATTTTGAAATGACCTAATATGTGTCCAGCCCCTCTGTTAATGGTCTATTAAGAATTTTATCAAAGTCTCACTTTGTTTGATATATATCTGTATCTATCTACATTTATCAATCCATCCATCCACACATAAATATATATACAACGTATATACCATATACTTGAGCAGATTATATTTAGAAGTTTAATTAAGATGACATTATTTAATAGTATTTTGTAACAGTTACATGAGACTGCCCATGTCCTTCCTGTCCCGTCTCCTTTCATGCTTCTTACGATAGATGGAGACAAGGAGTGTCTTTTTCTCTTCACTTAGTACTTATGCAGTTTCTCTGCTTGAAGGAGCTGAGGCATACCCAGTGGGAATACTGGCTCTGTGACAAAGACTGTACTTGGGTATCACAGCCCAAGCTGGATAGTGCAACTTTGTCTTCTAGAGAAGCAGAATGATCAATTTCATGATATAGATAAGGATAAAGAAGATTTTGTTTAGAAAAAAAAACAAACATTGACTCATGTTGGGACACAGCTGATGAGGGACACAGCTAGCACCAGAAAGTAGTTTTCTGCAACTGATTCAAAGCAGCAATATCCAGCAGGCAATTCTGATGCCTACTAGAGCTATGACTTCTTCAGTTTGTCCTATTCTTTTTCTCACTTCCTAACTTCACTATTGACTTCTTCATTTCATCTCTCACTTCACAGTTGATCTTTCTCTTCTAAGTTGTGATAAAGACAAGGTTATTTTTTCCTGAGAGCAAAGTGTCAGCAGGTCTTTTGTTTTTTGTTTTTGTTTTTTTTTTTTTGAGGCCTCTCTCCTTGGCTTGCAGACAGATGCCCTCTTGCTGTGTCCTCACATTACCTTTCCTCCACTGATATCCCTGATATAAGTGATATCCCTGATATCCTGGTATCTCCTTGTATGTCCATATCTTCTCATTTCATAAAGCACCAGTCACGTATACAGATAACAGTCATACTGGCTTCATTTTAGCTTAATTGCTTAAAAGACCCTGTTTCCAAATACAGTCACAATCTGAGGTACTGAAGGTTCAGTATGAATTTAGGGGGACACAATTCAGTCCACAATACTTACTAATGGATAGCAGCCATGGTGACCGGCATGAGATGGTACCTCATTGTGGTTTTGATTTGCTGCTATCCAAAAGTCTTCAAACAATAAATCCTGGAGAGGGTGTGGAGAAAAGGGAACCCTCTTACACTGTTGGTGGGAATGCAGACTAGTATAGCCACTATGGAGAACAGTGTGAAGATTCCTTAAAAAACTGGAAATAGAACTGCCATATAACCCAGCAATCCCACTGCTGGGCATACACACTGAGGAAACCAGAATTGAAAGAGACACGTGTACCCCAATGTTCATCGCAGCACTGTTTATAATAGCCAGGACATGGAAGCAACTTAGATGTCCATCAGCAGATGAATGGATAAGAAAGCTGTGGTACATATACACAATGGAGTATTACTCAGTCATTAAAAAGAATACATTTGAATCAGTTCTAATGAGGTGGATGAAACTGGAGCCTATTATACAGAGTGAAGTAAGTCAGAAAGAAAAACACCAATCAGTATACTAACACATATATATGGAATTTAGAAAGATGGTAACAATGACCCTATATGTGAGACAGCAAAAGAGACACAGATGTATAGAACAGTCTGTTGGACTCTGTAAGAAAAGACAAGGGTGGGATAATTTGAGAGAATAGCACTGAAACATGTATATTATCATATGTGAAGTGAAGTGAAGTCACTCAGTCGTGTCCGACTCTTTGCAACCCCGTGGACTGTAGCCTACCAGGCTCCTCCGTCCATGAGATTCTCCAGGCAAGAATACTGGAGTGGGTTGCCATTTCTTTCTCCAGGGGATCTTCCCAACCCAGGGATCGAACCCGGGTCTCCCGCATTGTAGGCAAACGCTTTAACCTCTGAGCCACCAGGGAAGTTCACCATCATATGTGAAACAGATCACCAATCCAGGTTCGATGCATGAGATAGGGTGCTCAGGGCTGGTGCACTGGGATGACCCTGAGGGATGGGATGGGGAGGGACGTGAGAGGGGGGTTCAGGATCCAGAACACATGTACATCCATGGCTGATTCATGTCAATGTATGACAAAAACCACTACAATGTTGTAAAGTAATTAGCCTCCAATTAAAATAAATAAATTAAAATAATAAAAAAATACTTACTAATGGGGTTTATGTGCCTATTGTACATTGTCCATGCTTGCTAAGCCTCTTCAGTCATGTCCAACTCTCTGGGGACTCTATGGACTGTGGCCTAGCAGGCTCCTCTGTCCATTGGATTCTCCAGGCAAGAACACTGGAGTAGATTGCCATGCCCTCCTGCAGGGGATCTTGCTGACCCAGGGATAGAACCCACTTCTCTTACATCTCCTGCATTGGCAGGTGGGGTCTTTAGCATTAGTACCTCTTGGGAAGCCCATTGTACGTTGTACCCTTTCTCAAACCTTGGATCATACTAGACATTGCCAACTTCTCTTCAATTTTCGTTCATTACAAGCTTGATTTCAAAATCATGGATAAAAGCATGATAATATGACATTATCAAAAGGAATGTAGAACAGTATACCTTCCTATACTGCTAGAGTTAGTGTTGTTGTTAGTCGCTTAGTCGTGCCCAACTCTTTGCGACCCCCTGGACTGCAGCCCACCAGGCTCCTGTGTCCATGAGATTTTCCAGGCAAGGATACTGGAGTGGGTTGCTGTTTCCTTCTCCAGGGGATCTTCCCAACCCAGGGATCGAACCCAGGTCTCCTGCACCGCAGGCAGATTCTTTACCGACTGAGCTACAAGGGTATACTGCTAGAAGCTAAGTTAAAAACCACTTTTTTGAAACTCCTTTGCAATTAGGGTTCAGGATGCAAGTTAGGATTTTCAAATTAGGTGTGTTCATGTGAATTTTTAAGATAGGAGTAGAAGAGAGGTCATCGTCATGCTTGACTCTTGTGCAATGGCATTCCTATAACTTACCTCTAGTCTGAGCATCAAGATAGTTACAGCACTGAGCAGATTCAGTGCTCTGTTGCCTAGTCACCAAATTCCTGAAAGCCAAGTGCAATGGTGATGACGGCAATAGGAGTTTCACAATCTGGCTTCCTGATTTTTCCACTGCAGTCGTTGAGGTAAATTCTGGAACTCAATAGTTTCAGTAGCCACCCCCAAATTCCTCACTTTTTGACTGCAACAAAAATAGCAGCTATGGGATCGAGGGGGAGGGTCATTCTTGTGATGTACTGTAACGCTCCACACTCCTAGCCCTTTGAACACTTTAAAAGCCATAACTTCCTTGTTAAAAGATCTTTAAAAATCCTTGAGTGATATATGTTTCTAACACATACGTCTGAGTGATATCATTATATTACATGTAATATAATATGACTTATGAGAGAAAACTACAGTATTTGTGTTAAAGAAATAAACGCGTAAAAGAGCATTACAGCCAATGTGGCCTGAGTGTTTAGAAGGTTTAGACAGGATGAAATTCATGAACCTCAAAAGACATAATTAAATTCAATCGAAAGTCCAGTGGCTATTTAAAGAAAAAAATGCCAGGAAATTAATGAGCTACTACCCATTTAGAATTCATGAAACAGTTTAGACAGATGATTTGAAAGGAAAAAATCATTTCCATGTTTATACTACTAGCTTTATTTCTTGGGAAATAAACATGCATGCATATATATATATATATATATATATATATATATATATATATATATATATACACACACACACACACCTAAATGGTTGAAGCTTGCCTTACTTTACTAAAAACATGAGGCAGGAAAGAGGCTCTATTTTAATACCAATAAAAGCGACTAGTAAATAAAACTTGGCTGAGTATCAAAAGAGCGAATTCCTTCTGATGAACCTAAATTTAAAAAGCTCCTCAATCTTGTATATTATCCTGAATTTAGGACATTATCTTTCCTAAAGGACTAGTCCCAAGAAAAATAACTGGGCCATGCCTTGGTAACTGGTCCATCAAAGAATGGGGCAGCCTCTGCTTCATATCCAGTTGTAATATCATTCAGACGTAAATTTGTCTTGTAAATCAGAAAAGGCATCAGAGATGTTTCTCTCCTGAGGTCAGTGGTATCAGTCAGAGCCCTGGCAGGAAAATGGAAAGCACACTCAAAAAGATAATCGAAGAGGGTTTAATGAAAGGTCTATTTACACTTAAGGTCAAGGTTAAGGGACCCAAGACTCAGAGACTAGCAATAGTGATTTACTGCAGCTTCTGCTATGCATACTCTCTTTTCCCTGTCCATTCAGAACTAGAAACCACTGTGGCCTATAAGCTCTAACTGGGCAGACAAGATGATCATTACTGGAACATGGTGAGAGCTTCAGCCATGGGAGAAAGTATGCCTGGCAGGAGCTGTAGCTCAGGTACAGAAAGGCAGCTACTGATAGCCTAGCAGAACAATGGAGCTGGCAATGATACACAAAAAGAAATGTCCCAAAGTGTCAGGGAACATTTAACAAGAGGATTCCTGCATGCTGTTTTCTATTTCTCAAGGATTCTCTGTTCCTTATCAGTTCCTATTCCAGAAACAAGTAGAGCTGCATGAAGTTCTCAGGACTGAGGTCATAGGATGAGACATGCAGTGACTCTTCAGCATCAGCAACCTTGTATGTATTAGACTATCCATATTGTGGCTATTGATAAAATTTCATCCTGTGTAATAGCTGAGTAATCATCTTACTAAAGATATATAAGCCTGCATTTCTGCTAATAAAGCACCCTTGCTCCATCAGAGCTTGGGTCCCTGTGTCTTTCTTTATTTCTTTCTCTTTCACTTTCTTATCGTCGACTCTGGACTAGCAGGTTCCGGTCCATTAAAGGACCACAGCACCAAAGCCCATCCTACGTGGTTGGAGAGTTTCAGATTTTGTGGCAAAACAAACAACAAACAAAAAAACGTGCTTCAATATGACATACTGATCAAATGTTTTGGGGCATGTTACTTATGTGTTCTGAAACTGTCCTCTCAATTTGAAAATAGGAATAATAATGCCAAGGATGTTGGAGGGATCAGTGGGAAAAATACATCTAAGAGTGCTCTGAAAATGATAAAACACAAGAGAATGGCATTTATTTTAATCATCATTTCTATTGTGTTATCTTCATTAATCATCATTGTTATTGTTATCATCTTCAGAGACACTCTAACTTCAAAAGAAAATTTGAATAAGCCATCTTATGACCAAATATGATTGTCTTATATGCAAGAATGTTTCATCGCTTAGTAGTCCCTGCTGGCTACTAATATTTAAATATCAGGGATCCAGGTACAGTAACGTTTTCAGAGATTAATAGAATAGTCTTAAAAGAACTTATAGAAACACAAGTGAAAAGTCTCCTAAATTTTTGTCTATGTGAAAACTGGGAGAGATGTTCATTCAGTGGGTCCTTAAATCTAATGCAGCAAACAGCACAATCCTTGCAACGCCCACCTCATGCATCCATAGGAGACATTACAGAGCCTAGAGATACCATTAGAACCAAGACAACATTAGAGTTCAAGATAACATTAGTATCTTCCTTAATTCAGCATTCCAAGCAGTCACCAGTGACTTATTGATTGGAGGTGGCACATGAAATGAACCATATCCACTATCCCTGGATATTCAACTGATAGGTACTTTGTTGAAACATACTGGTTTAAGTATTGTCTTGGGTTTCACAGTGGGTTAAGGATTTCAATAAATTGGAGAAAGTCCAGAAAAAAGCAATCAATTTAGTTGACGTTTTTCCTAAAAATGAGAAGACTTGGGAAGGATAAAAGTAAACTCTTCAAATATTTGCAGGGCTGTATGCTAAAGAAGGGACAATCAGCTTCATTGTGGCCCTATAAAAAGAACTAGAGCCAGTGCATAGAAGTGTCTGAGAACCATCTATCAGCTCTTTAGCATCCAGAGCTAACCATCATGGTATAAACTTTAAAAATACTAAGTTCAGCTAAGCCGGGCTGAACCTCTAACAGAGGTGTTTTGAAATAAAATAATTCTTGATTTAGGAGAGTGGGGAAGCTAGACGACTAGTAATAGCCATTCCAGGTGTAAATTTCCACAGTTCTAGGTCAATATGGGTGTTCAGTGGTGCACAGCAGTTCTCAGAGGGCAGTACATACTCAGAGCCATACTGGTTCATTTGGGAATCTTCAGATGGGTATAGAATTGGCAAAGTCCCATTTGATCCATTTGCCAGCTTTATTTTATAATGTGTCAGCCAGAACACCTATAGCCAATATTTTTGCCCCAGAAAGTAAAGCCCACAATGCAATAAATTATCTGTGATGCTGCCAAAAAGGAATTTCACTCTCAGATCAAATTTGGATTAAATGTAGTAAATCCAGAGCATTAGTGTTTAATCAAAAAGTTCTGTTGATGTACTTTAAGAGAATAAAACTCCCCTCCTTTAAAGGTCTGTTTGATGTAACACTTGAAAGTTGAGATGCAATCAATCATTAACAATGCTTAATGTTCACTACCTTCTAGAAATACAATACAGTCAAGGTGCTGAGGTGTGAAAACTGGCCAAAGCTCAATTCTCATATTAGACGAAACCACTTTTGAAGTATCATTTTCATCTCTTCATTTGATTTAGCCATTTCTTCAGTATATCACCTTGATCCATCACCACTTATTTAAATTAAAACTTTACCTGTTTCTTGAGTCTCCAGGGACATGTAGACAAAAGAGGACATAACATAAAAGACACAAGAAGAGCAGATTCTAGTTCCCAATTTCTGTGTAAAATGACCAAGCAGCAAAATGGGATTTAGATTGACTAGGTATTTATTTAAATATGAGCTAACAAATGTCTGCAATGCTGCCTCTTTTGAGGACAACCTTGAGCTCATAGATTCTGTCTTCTCTGTTTCCTTAACTCTCAGCACAGTGCTTGGAACATAACAGGGATTAATAGGTATGTAGTGAATTGAATCAAATATAAACCGCCAAGTGCTGCCTTCTCTGTACTCCTCAGAGTATTCAATGTGTGCAATTATCTTGTTTTTTTTTTTTTTTTTCTTTCTTAAATGTGTTTCCCACACTAGCCTATGAGCTCCTTGACAGCCCAAAGGATTACACCTTATGTCACTGATTCCCAGTGTCTAATTCAGTGCCTGGTGGGCACTCCTTTAGTGTTTGTTGAAGGAATGATTTCTGCAGTGATATTACATCCACATACTCAAACAGGCTTTATTGAAGCCTGAATGGTTTTCAGAGTGACTGGAGTCCTAAATCAACCATTTACAAACAATATAATCTATGGAAACATATTTATTCTCTATGAGTTCAACATCCTTATTTGTAAACTAGGAAGAGTAGTAATTTAAATATATGACATTTATCACTTACAAAGCTCTTTCATGCATATATTCATTCTATTCTGTTTTCATCTTCCTAGTCACAGGGATGTACTCTAGGCAAGACAGTCACATGACAAGTAAGAGAAAAGGCTTTAGAGTTGGGTTTTCTGATTTGAAGCACAGATTTGATTCCTTAGAGATTTGATTTATTAGATATTAATTAGATATAGGGAGACTTACTCCTATGCCTCAAGTTCCTCTTCTATAAAATAGGGACAGTAATAGTACCTAATTGACAGATTGTTGCATGTAAAGCATGTAGAATGGTGTCTGGCACATGAATACAGAAATTTTAGCTATGCACATGACTATTACTGGTATTTATGCATCTCTGCCTTCCTTTGAATAGAACCTGGAAGCTTCCGTGTATTATTTAACCCAATTATCTAGCTGCTTAAACTGGAAATCATCATCATCCTCTTCTAATGACATTTTCTTGATAAAGTGATATTGGCTCATATTGTCTTTTTATTAATTTGATGAAGGCAATGGCACCCCACACCAGGAAAATCCCATGGATGGAGGAGCCTGGTAGGCTGCAGTCCATGGGGTCGCTAAGAGTCGGACACGACTGAGCAACTTCACTTTCACTTTTCACTTTCATGTATTGGAGAAGGAAATGGCAACCCACTCCAGTGTTCTTGCCTGGAGAATCCCAGGGACGGGGGAGCCTGGTGGGCTGCCGTCTATGGGGTCACACAGAGTCGGACACGACTGAAGTGACTTAGCATAGCATAGCATACAGCTAAATTTTTATTCCTCTAGTCATTGAGTAGTTTATAGAATCACTTAAATCCAACTTTAGCCTGGTGATCTAGTCCCTCTACAGTGCGATTCATCTCAATTAATTTTTCTTCTACCTTTCTAGCAACTCTCATTAAATGTTTCAAAATTGTCTTCCCTCTCCCTGACAGACTTTTATCTCAACATCTTAGTCTCTCTTCATAGTGTCTCCCAAATCCATCTTTATACTACTGAAAATGTAGTTCAGATCATACCATCTTTTACCTAGGCAATTGAATCAGGCTCCTAACTGATCCTTCAGTTTGTAGTCCCCCAATTGCATCCTCAATTCCACAGTCAGGCCAACCTTTCTTAAGCACTGCTTAAGTATTATGAGCCTCTCCTCAACCTTATTCAATAAGGTTCCAGATTGCTGACAATGTAAAGGTGAAACGTAAGGTTAACATCTGTAGTTCACTTAACCAGCACCCCTTTGCCTCTCTAGGTCTTAAGTTCCAAAATTATATGTGAAGGGAGGGACTTCTCCGGTGGTCCAGTGGTTAGGACTCCATGCTTTCACTGCAGGCGGCAGAGGATCAGTCCCTTGTCAGGAAACTAAGATATTGTATGCTACTAAAAAAAAAGGGCGGGTGGGAGTGCTAATATTTATTTTAGAACCTACCTAAGCTAGGATGATGCTAAGCCTTTCTACTCCATCTCGATTCTCATACATTCACTAGCATATGTCTTCCAGGAGACATAGAAACTACAGCAGGCTACTTTCCTTCCAGAACAGACATGATGCCAGACTTACTCACCCACCCGCATTGCCCTCTGTGAGTCTCCTCTTCCACTGGTTGTCACTTTTATTTGTATCTGCCTTCACAGTCTGCCTCCATTTCCTGGCCGTGACCCACTGGATCAGTGATGGAATTTCAGAGTACTCAGATGGGCCATGATCTAGTATTTCCTTAACGTACTCCTTTAATGAGCTGCAAGCATAGAAATTATTAGCAAAATGTGCCTTTTTGAGCTTTTGGAACACTGTGAGAGCTAGAAATATGTTCCAGCTTCTAGTACTGCAAGGTGGGCATCATTACCCCATTCTTAATGGAAACTGGAGCTTAGGGGACAGTGAAGTACCTGGTTCAAAGATGCACAGTTAGCAAGTAGCAGATCCACAATTAGAGTCCAAGTGGTTTGAGGTGAAATCCTATGCTATTTTCCAAGTACATGCTTCTTGCACAGATAGCGAACTAGGTCACTTTGTTCTATGTACTTACACAATTCAGTAGTAAAAACAACATATCAAATTAGATGGGCTGGTGAAAATTCTTTTCTGTACTACTGTCTTCATTCCTAAACTCTCTGGAATAAAGTAAACTCTGACTTCTCATAATCAAATAGCCGAAAACATCCCCTTACACTATGGAGGCAGCGTGAAAGAGAAAAGGCTTAAGAATCAGACCAGACAAATCGTAGTGTACTAGCTTGATGACCTTGAGCAAGTTATTAACTCTCTGGAGGCATTTTCTCATGTAGAAAATGAGAATGTACTTCACTGGGTATTGGGGAATGAAAACCATATTTTAAACACCTAGACAAATCAACAAACATTAACTCACCATCTCTTTTATTCCCTCAATGACTATCTCCTTTTTCTGCCAATAAAGAATGTTTTTAAAGAAGGAACTTATTTTGCCCATAAAATTCTACATCTTTCAATTATAGTCTTCCAAAGAAGACTGAATTTGGCTTTGTTTTGAGTGTTAACACCTTCATATAAAACAGCATCTATTGGGAAGTGTTGGGATCAAATGAAAGATCAGTCTAATTCCTTTCTGTAGATTCATTATTCAAGGAAGGCTAGAACCCACTAGCTGCCAAAGCCATGAGTAAAGCGCAATTTCAAAAACTAAACCATCTTACCACATAAAGAGCAATACAATTCTAACCTCAGAGTTATCCAACCTCAGATGGAGAGAAATGAAATAAAAATATGAGTTATATAAGTGAGGAGCCCAGAGCCAGTTTGCAATATTTTCCAAGAATTTCTTTATAAAAGCCATGGAAAAAACACGGAATAGTTATTTTGGCCTTAACAGTGTGTGTGGCAGAGCACCTCACAAAGTTTTCTGATTAGTTTTTACTGCTATTTTATTATACAATCTGTGTTGTATAAATTTTCAAAGTCAATTAGATTCAGAAGGTCCCTATTACATGATCTCAAGCAATATTCCACTCAGGGAGAGCTTCTCATCCTCAGTCTACAGGGCTGAATATTTACCCCCTGCTTGAGGGAAGAAAAATAGTGGGAGGGAAGATAAGAATAGCCATAAATGGTTATGAAACACTGTACTTCATAGGGTATTACTAATATTAAATGAGGTTACAGTACTTTTTATTCATCCAAATGTTACTTTCTTTGAGAAAACTTGCATTGAATTTAGCTCTGATAATATTTTTCTAGGTTTCACTCCTTTGTAAGTTCTTTATCCTCTGCCTCTCAGCTAGTCAGTGTCCATGGTGGGATGCCAGCCTACACCCTCTTCTGTGATTCTTCTTGACAAGCTATGCATATTTACTGATTCAGTCTCTAACTCTTCATTGGTAATTCTTAAGTTTCTAGCTGCAGTTCACAATACTCTTGAGCACAAGAAACCATAGATCTGATTTCTAAATATCTTCACTTGACATGAAAGAGAAAATGCAAAAATTTAGTCCAAAATTAAACTCATCATACTTACCCCCAAATTTCTTTCTTCATGACAAATTAGTCAAAAGAATATCCATGGGGGTTTCCAGGCAAGAGTACTGGAGTGGGTTGCCATTGCCTTCTCCGATAATAAACCCTAATGTTTACTTAGAGGCTTTCAACTCAAGTTCTAGAGTCAAAGCAGAAGTCTAAACCATAATTAAAGGGAATAAGAATTCCCCCAAAGTATCTGCCACTAGCAAATACTCAGAATCTGATCAATTTATAGCAACATTATTTTTTTTAAATAAACTTTTTGAAAAAGTATAACTGATGTGCAAATTACCTCTTTTTCTAGAACATAATGGAACAACAAGGAACATATCTGCTTTACTCCCTAAAACAACTTGAAATCTGTGAAGAAATAAATACAAAAAAAATTAGTTTTCAGGTATTGGACAATAGGTAGCACAAGACTGAGAGAAGGGAAACAGACAAGATGAGTCCTTTGCCCAGTCTGGTGTTGAAGAGCAGTCTAGAGTTGCAGAGTAGTCTAGAGAACACTCAAATAGATCAGAGTTTGACAGGCAAAATTTGCTAGAATTTGAGAGATGCAGTATCAGATTGTAGGGAACTCCAGAGATCTGCAGAGGGTTCCTTCAAATTTCTGGCTGAGGACTATTCTATGCTTGCATCAAAAAAATCATCTGAAGTCAGGGAAGAGCCATGTAGAGGGCTGAAACAGCATGTGTCAACCAACTAGAGTTAAATAAAATATAATAATTAGGGCATCAGATCAAGTTCTCAGAAAGAGGGTCATCTTAATAGTGGCACTAAGTTAGCTTTAGACATAAATATACTCTGGACATGCCTTTAAAAATCTTGAAAGCAAACAACTGATTCCAAATAACTTAGCCACATGCCAAAACAAAAAACTTTGCATTATATAAAGGAATATAACAAAACTCAACACCTAACAGTGTAAAATCACAATGTCTAGCATCCAATACAAAATTAACAGATATTCAGAGGAGCAAAATAATATAAAAAGTAATCAGGAGAAAAATTAATAGAAACAGACCCTTGTGTGATGAAATTAACAGATAAGTATGTTAAAGCATATGTTCTATGTATTTATGAAGACACAAAAAACATAAGGAGGATGCAAAGGAAAATGCAAGAGATAAAAATGAGACTCAAATGAAACATATATAAATAAGAAAAGCAATATCTGAAATGAAAAATAGATGGATTATATCTTGAAGAAGAAAAATTAACTTGAAGATCTAACAGTTGAAACTGTCAAAACTGAAACACATAGAGAATAGGAAGCAGAGCATCAGGACAGACCAAAGGAAATATTCTTCAAAATGAAATATGTTGTCTAAAAAAATTCAAGACCAGCAAAGCAGTATGAAATTCACATCCAAGCAGATCTTCACTGTAAGATTTGTTAAAGGAAATTTTTTAGACAGAAGAAAATGCTACCAATTGGAGATTCAGATCTAAACAAAGGAATGACCCACCGCCAGAATGGTAAATATATATTTTCTCATTGTTAATATCTTTAAAACAATTAACTTAAAACAATAATAACAATGCTGAATTATGGAACATGGAACATAGACAGAAGTAAAATTAATAATAATACTAACACTAAGTATAGGAGAGGGAAACTGAAGTATGCTGTTGTACAGTTCTTACACAGTACATAAGGTGGCATAATATTAATTGAAGGTGGACTGTAATAAATTAGAGAAATATTTTGTAAACCCTAAAACAACCATCAAAAAATTTAAGGAAAAGAGATTAAGCCAATAGTGAGGAAGGAGAAAATACTAAAACTATTCATTCCCAAAGAAGGCAGGAAAGAGGATAGAAAAGAATAAAGAATAGAAAGAAAACTAGAAAACAAATTGCAAGATGACCATTTAAGGCCACCAGGTTGATAATTACATTAAATTTAGATGGCCAAAATGCCCCAGTTAAAAGAGGGTGATTTTCAGACTGACTACAAGAAATCCATTTTAATACATACACATTGATGTCTAAAAGTTCAGTTCAGTCGTGTCCGACTCTTTGTGACCCCACAAACTGAAGCATGCCAGGCTTCCCTGTCCATCACCAACTCCCGGAGCTTGCTCAAAGTCATATCCATAGAGTCAGTGATGCCATCCAACCATCTCAGCCTCTATTGTCCCCTTGTCCTCCTGCCTTCAATCTTTCCCAACATCAGGGTCTTTTCCAATGAATCAGTTTTTCCCACCAGGTGGCCAAAGTATGGGAGTTTCAGCTTCAGCATCAGTCCTTCCAATGAATATTCAGGGCTGATTTCCTTTAGGATTGACTGGTTTGATCTCTTTGCAGTCCAAGGGACTCTCAAGAGTCTTCTCCAACACCACAGTTGATAAGCATCACTTCTTAGGTGCTCACCTTTCTTCATGGTCCAGCCCTCACATCCATACATGACTACTGGAAAAACCATAGCTTTGACTAGACAGACCTTTGTTGTTGTCTAAAAGTAGAACTTTGCAAAAAGTATACCCTGTTTACATCAAACAAAGGAATATTGGAATGATTATATTAATATCAGGCCAAGTAGATTTCAGAAGAAAGATTACTAGAGTTAGAGAGGAATATTTTATAAAATGATTAAAAATGTTACTTCATCAAGAAGGTATACCAATCTGAAAAAAAATATATATATATATATGCATGTAAGAACAGAGTTTCAAGATACTATGAAGCAAAACCAAGCAAAATTGAAAGTAGAAACAGAAACATCCACTACTACGGTTGGGTATTTCAAAACTTCACTCTCTGCAACCAGTAGAACAAAAAGAAAAATACCAGGATGTAAAAATCTTTAACAACACTCTCAGCCCACTTGACCTAAATAAAATGTATTGGTCATTCCACTCCAAAAGCAGAACACAAATTTTGCAATAAGATAGATCACAGTCTGGGCTACATGTCAGGTCTCAATAAATTTACTCATACATAATCGATCTGACCACAAGAAATTTAAACTGGAAAAGGATGTCAAGAAGATATCTGAAAAATTTCCAAATATTTGGAAATTAAATAATACACTTCTAAAGAGCTCATTAATCAAAGAAGAAATAAGGGAAATTAGAAACTATTTTGAACTGAATGAAAATGAAAACACAACACATCAACACTTGTGGAATACAGATAGAGCAGTTCTTAGTGGGAAATTTATAGCACTAAATGCTTACATTATAAAATAAAGTTCTTAAAATGATCTAAGATGCTATTTAGGGCTTCCCTGGTAGCTCAACTGATAAAGAATATGCCTGAAATGCTGGAGGGCTGGGTGGAATCCCTGAGTTGGGAAGATTCCCTGGAGAAGGGAAGGGCTACCCACTCCAGTATTCTGGCCTGGAGAATTCCATGGACTGTATAGTCCACGGGGTTGTAAAGAGTTGGACATGGCTGAACAACTTTCACTTCACTTCAAGATGTTATTTAAGAAACTAGGGGAAAAACAAATTTACCTACAATTAAATACACTCATTTTTAATGTACAGTTCAGTAAGTTGTGATAAATGCATGCTATCTATATGACCATAATCACCACCAAAGCACTTTGTGCTCTCTGAAGTTAGATTATCCCTACCACCACTATCACTGATACAAGCCCAGGGTGACAACTGATCTGTTGTTAGTCATTATAGATTATTTTTGCTTATTGTAGAATTCCATATAAGCGGATTAATGTATTATACAACTCTTGTGTCTCTGGCTTCTTTTTCTCAGCATGTGTTTTGAGATTTAGCCATTCCATTTTATGTATCAATGATTTTTTTTTTCCTTTTATTACTGGGTAACATTCCATTATACGAGTGACACAATTTGATTATCTACCTAACTGTTGATGAGCACTTATATTGTTTCCATTGACTACTATGGCTAAAATTGCTATGAACACTTGTGTACAAATGAGTTTGGGACTTGACCCAAATTTTCACATTTTCTTGGCTTCTTCTTCCCTTACCTGCTTCCACCATTCCTTTACTGATAGCCTCAGGGATATTTTATTAATTAATCACTTGCTCCAGAATTCTTGGCTCAGAATCTGTGCTGAGAAGAACCCAATCCTTTTTTTTTTTTTTTTTTCTGCTTCACAATTAGCCTTGGTTTATTTGACATCATCCGGACCACCATATCTCTCTCTTTAAGGTTAGACTCTTGTATTTCATTCAGTCACAACACGAGCCCCTGACTTCATGTCTAGACATCTCTTATAACATGTTAATGTTCCCATCCAACAGTTAAACTACCAGTGTCCATCTATAAAGGAGTGCATTTGAATCATTTGTGTGAGCATGAAGGTTATAAGCATATAGAATTTAAATACAACATGTGGCATAGCCCAAACTGACTACTTGCATTTTCTTTTTTATTTTTTTTTAATTTTATTTTATTTTTAAACTTTAAAATATTGTATTAGTTTTGCCAAATATCGAAATGAATCCGCCACAGGTATACATGTGTTCCCCATCCTGAACCCTCCTCCCTCCTCCCTCCCCATACCCTTCCTCTGGGTCATCCCAGTGCACCAGCCCCAAGCATCCAGTATCGTGCCTCGAACCTGGACTGGTGACTCGTTTCATACATGATATTATACATGTTTCAATGCCATTCTCCCAAATCTCCCCACCCTCTCCCTCTCCCACAGAGTCCATAAGACTGATCTATACATCAGTGTCTCTTTTGCTGTCTCGTACACAGGGTTATTGTTACCATCATTCTAAATTCCATATATATGCGTTAGTATACTGTATTGGTGTTTTTCTTTCTGGCTTACTTCACTCTGTATAATAGGTTCCAGTTTCATCTATCTCATTAGAACTGATTCAAATGTATTCTTTTTAATGGCTGAGTAATACTCCATTGTGTATATGTACCACAGCTTTCTTATCCATTCATCTGCTGATGGGCATCTAGGTTGCTTCCATGCCCTGGCCATTATAAACAGTGCTGTGATGAACATTGGGGTGCACGTGTCTCTTTCCCTTCTGGTTTCCTCAGTGTGTATGCCCAGCAGTGGGATTGCTGGATCATAAGGCAGTTCTATTTCCAGTTTTTTAAGGAATCTCCACACTGTTCTCCATAGTGGCTGTACTAGTTTGCATTCCCACCAACAGTGTAAGAGAGTTCCCTTTTCTCCACACCCTCTCCAGCATTTATTGCTTGTAGACTTTTGGATCGCAGCCATTCTGACTGGTGTGAAATGGTACCTCATAGTGGTTTTGATTTGCACTTCTCTGATAATGAGTGATGTTGAGCATCTTTTCATGTGTTTGTTAGCCATCTGTATGTCTTCTCTGGAGAAATGTCTATTTAGTTCTTTGGCCCATTTTTGATTGGGTCATTTATTTTTCTGGAGTTGAGCTGTAGGAGTTGCTTGTATATTTTTGAGATTAGTTGTTTGTCCATTGCTTCATTTGCTATTATTTTCTCCCATTCTGAAGGCTGCCTTTTCACCTTGCTAATAGTTTCCTTTGTTGTGCAGAAGCTTTTAAGTTTAATTAGGTCCCATTTGTTTATTTTTGCTTTTGTTTCCAATATTCTGGGAGGTGGGTCATAGAGGATCCTGCTGTGATGTATGTCAGAGTGTTTTGCCTATGTTCTCCTCTAGGAGTTTTATAGTTTCTGGTCTTACGTTGAGATCTTTAATCCATTTTGAGTTTATTTTTGTGTATGGTGTTAGAAAGTGTTCTAGTTTGATTCTTTTACAAGTGGTTGACCAGTTTTCCCAGCACCACTTGTTAAAGAGATTGTCTTTAATCCATTGTATATTCTTGCCTCCTTTGTCAAAGATAAGGTGTCCATATGTGCGTGGATTTATCTCTGGGCTTTCTATTTTGTTCTATTGATCAATATTTCTGTCTTTGTGCCAGTACCATACTGTCTTGATAACTGTGGCTTTGTAGTAGAGCCTGAAGTCAGATAGGTTGATTCCTCCAGTCCCATTCTTCTTTCTCAAGATCGCTTTGGCTATTCGAGGTTTTTTGTATTTCCATACAAATTGTGAAATTATTTGTTCTAGCTCTGTGAAGAATACCGTTGGTAGCTTGATAGGGATTGCATTGAATCTATAAATTGCTTTGGGTAGTATACTCATTTTCACTATATTGATTCTTCCAATCTATGAACATGGTATATTTTTCCATCTATTAGTGTCCTATTTGATTTCTTTCACCAGTGTTTTATAGTTTTCTATATAGAGATATTTAGTTTCTTTAGGTAGATATATTCCTAAGTATTTTATTCTTTCCGTTGCAATGGTGAATGGAATTGTTTCCTTAATTGTTTTCTCATTATTAGTGTATAGGAATGCAAGGGATTTCTGTATGTTGATTTTATATCCTGCAACTTTACTATAATCATTGATTAGCTCTAGTAATTTTCTGGTGGAGTCTTTAGGGTTTTCTATGTAGAGGATCATGTCATCTGCAAATAGTGAGAGTTTTACTTCTTCTTTTCCAATTTGGATTCCTTTTATTTCTTTTTCTGCTCTGATTGCTGTGGCCAAAACTTCCAAAACTATGTTGAATAGTAATGGTGAAAGTGGGCACCCTTGTCTTGTTCCTGACTGTAGAGGAAATGGTTTCAATTCTTCACCATTGAGGATAATGTTTGCTGTGGGTTTGTCATATATAGCTTTTATTATGTTGAGGTATGTTCCTTCTATTCCTGCTTTCTGGAGAGTTCTTATCATAAATGGATATTGAATTTTGTCAAAGGCTTTCTCTGCATCTACTGAGATAATCATATGGTTTTTATTTTTCAGTTTGTTAATGTGGTGTATTACATTGATTGATTTGCGGATATTGAAGAATCCTTGCATCCCTGGGATAAAGCCCACTTGGTCATGGTGTATAACCTTTTTAATGTGTTGTTGGATTCTGATTGCTAGAATTTTGTTAAGGATTTTTGCATCTATGTTCATCAGTGATATTGGCCTGTAGTTTTCTTTTTTTGTGGGATCTTTGTCAGGTTTTGGTATTAGGGTGATGAACCCAATCCTTTTAAAACATCACGTGAAGCAAGTACTCTCAATATAATGCTTATACTTAAGATTTTCCCAGAAATCCCTCATTGCCTCCAGACTGATAGCCAAAGTCAAGTCTTAGTACAGCTTAGGCACGAAATTGCAGTCCCTGCTCCAAGAGGAAACATCTTCTTTCTCCTAACATTCACAGAATCATAGGGTATATGTAAGAATAGATCTTGAGGTGTGGGATCTAAGGAGGCAGAATACAAGACTAGATAGGCAAGAATTTTTTGACTCGAGATTCAACATTCTTGCAAGTATATCTGTCAGGTCAGTCCAGTTGCTCAGTTGTGTCCGACTCTTTGCAACCCGACGAATTGCAGCACGCCAGGCCTCCCTGTCCATCACCAGCTCCCGGAGTTCATTCAAACTCAGGTCCATCGAGTCAGTGATGCCATCCAGCCATCTCATCCTCTGTCGTCCCCTTCTCCTCCTGCCCCCAATCCCTCCCAGCATCAGAGTCTTTTCCAATGAGTCAACTCTTCGGATGAGGTGGCCAAAGTATTGGAGTTTCAGCTTCAGCATCAGTCCTTCCAAAGGACACCCAGGACTGGTCTCCTTCAGAATGGACTGGTTGGATCTCCTTGCAGTCCAAGGGACTCTCAAGAGTCTTCTCCAACACCACAGTTCAAAAGTATCAATTCTTCAGCGCTCAGCTTTCTTCAAAGTCCAACTCTCACATCCATATATGACTACTGGAAAAACCACAGCCTTGACTAGATGGATTTTGCTGGCAAAGTAATGTCTCTGCTTTTTAATATGCTATCTAGGTTGATCATAACTTACCTTCCAAGGAGTAAGCATCTTTTAATTTCATGGCTGCAACCACCATCTGCAGTGATTATGTAACTAGTTCTAATTCAAGATTTTGGATTTTAAAGGACCATGCCAAGCCACTTCAGTAGTGTCTGACTCTGTGTGACCCCACAGATGGCAGCCCACCAGGCTCCCCCGTCCCCAGGATTCTCCAGGCAAGAACACTGGAGTGGGTTGCCATTTCCTTCTCCAATGCATGAAGGTGAAAAGTGAAAGGGAAGTCGCTCAGTTGTGTCTGACTCTTAGCGACCCCATGGACTGCAGCCTAACAGGCTCCTCTGTCCATGGGATTTTCCAGGCAAGAGTACTGGAGTGGGGTGCCATTGCCTTCTCCTAAAGGACCATACTGAGATGGAAATGCAAAAAAAAAAAAAAAAATGATCAGAAAGTAAGAGAAGTAAGAATATTAAAATGGATTTATTAGGTGAGAATAGAAATTCTACTATCTATGTTCCTGATAAGGATCAAGGGGATATTCAGTTTATCAAGGCAACATATACTATGCTATTATGTTATTTATTCTACATAAAATGCTATTGGCATCTTTGAGAAATTCAGTGACATCTATCTTTTATTGACCAGAGTGGGCAGGGGAGATGCTGCTGGAATTGTAGAGACCAGAAAATAATATTCAAGCATCAGAGATAAGGTGGACATAATTCCCAAAATGGGAAGCAACCTTGGAGTGGCAGTTAAGATGCCTTGGCTTGCAGGGCTCTGTGGGCAATAGCTAATATATCATAGAATTTCTAGGTGTGAAATAGGTGGACAACACTATCTCCTAAAGTTTGCTCACATTCATGTCCATTGAGTTTGTGATGCTATCTAACCATCTCATTCTCTGTTCCCTCTTCTCTTTTTGCCTCCAATCTTTCCCAGTGTCAGGGTCTTTTCCAATGAGTTGGCTCTTCAAATTTGTGGCCAAAGTATTGGAGCTTCAGCATCAGTCCTTCCAATGAATATTCAGGGTTGATTTCCTTTAGGTTTGACTGGTTTGATTTCTCCTTGAAGTCCAAGGGACTGTCAAGAGTCTTCACAATACCCACTCATGACCCACTTTATAACATATCCGTTTGTTGTCTTTCTCTGCCTTATTCCCCAGTGTGAAAGAGCTGTTACATGAGACTCTATTGCTTCCATTTCCTACCAAGTTACTTAAATTTAAGCCAAAGCTCAAGCTCTGAATTCTAGGAAATTCTGACTAAGCAAGGAGGATGCAAAATTATCGTTATTTCAAGGTGATGACTATCTATCCAGAAAGTCAGAGACATAGCAAAAGCTACAATGAAACTCTAGGACTAGGATTCAAAGCATTGATTCATGATAAATATGCACAAAAATTAATAACTCTTCTATATGTCAGTAATAATAAAAATTGAGTAAAAAGGGAATATACTCAACCTAAGGAAGACAAAAAATTTGGAAAACTCAGCAGTGGCCACAGGACTGGAAAAGGTTAGTTTTCATTCCAATCCCAAAGAAAGGCAATGCCAAAAAACGCTCAAACTACCACACAATTGCACTCATCTCACACGCTAGGAAAGAAATGCTCAAAATTCTCCAAGCCAGGCTTCAGCAATACATGAACCGTGAACTTCTGATGTTCAAGCTGGTTTTAGAAAAGGCAGAGGAACCAGAGATCAAATTGCCAGCATTTGCTGGATCATGGAAAAAGCAAGAGAGTTCCAGAAAAACATCTATTTCTGCTTTATTGACTATGCCAAAGCCTTTGACTGTGTGGATCACAATAAACTGTGGAAAATTCTGAAAGAGATGGGAATACCAGACCACCTGATCTGCCTCTTGAGAAAACTATATGCAGGTCAGGAAGCAACAGTTAGAACTGGACATAGAACAACAGACTGGTTCCAAATAGGAAAAGGAGTACATCAAGGCTGTATATTGTCACCCTGCTTATTTAACTTATATGCAGAGTACATCATGAGAAACGCTGGACTGGAAGAAACACAAGCTGGAATCAAGATTGTTGGGAGAAATATCAATAACCTCAGATATGCAGATGACACCACCCTTATGGCAGAAAGTGAAGAGGAACTAAAAAGCCTCTTAATTAAAGTGAAAGAGCAGAGTGAAAAAGTGGGCTTAAAGCTCAACATTCAGAAAACGAAGGTCATGGCATCTGCTCCCATCACTTTATGGCAAATAGATGGGGAAACAGTGGAAACAGTGTCAGACTTTATATTTTTTGGGCTCCAAAATCATTGCAGATGGTGACCGCATCTGGTCCCAACACTTTCTGGCAAATAGATGGGGAAACAGTGGAAACAGTGTCAGACTTTATTTTTGGGGGCTCCAAAATCATTGCAGATGGTGACTGCAGCCATGAAATTAAAAGAGGCTTACTCCTTGGAAGGAAAGTTATGACCAACCTAGATAGCATATTCAAAAGCAGAGACATTACTTTGTCAACAAAGGTCCGTCTAGTCAAGGCTATGATTTTTCCTGTGGTCATGTATAGATGTGAGAGTTGGACTGTGAAGAAGGTTGAGCGCCGAAGAATTGATGCTTTTGAACTGTGGTGTTGGAGAAGACTCTTGAGAGTCCCTTGGACTGCAAGAAGATCCAATCAGTCCATACTGAAGGAGATCAGCCCTGGGATTTCTTTGGAAGGAATGATGCAAAAGCTGAAACTCCAGTACTTTGGCCATCTCATGCGAAGAGTTGACTCATTTGAAAAGACTCTGATGCTGGGAGGGATTGGGGGCAGGAGGAGAAGGGGACGACAGAGGATGAGATGGCTGGATGGCATCACTGACTTGATGGATGTGAGTCTCAGTGAACTCCAGGAGTTGGTGATGAACAGGGGGACCTGGCGTGCTGTGATTCATGGGGTCGCAAAGAGTCAGACACGACTGAGTGACTGAACTGAACTGACATGAAGGAAGACAATGACTATATTCTGGGCCATAAAAGACATGAATTATTGGGAATACATGCCATTTTCTAATATGAAAAGCTTAATGTTATAAATATGCCAGTTCTCCACAAATTAACCTGTAAATTTAGTAAAATCTTAATTAAAATTTTAATTCTTTAGACCAACAGCTTAATTTAAAAAGATATTTTAAAAAGTAAACACACGAAAATAGCCAGGGATATTTTTAAAAAGAGTAATAAGAGATAAATAACCCTGATAGGCAAGTCTGATATAAAGCTATAGTTAAAAAATTGTCCATTACAGCTGTAGACAGTTCAGGAACCCAGTCCAAGTAGAAACAGATATAATATATGTTAAAAGTGGCATAACATATCAGAGGGGAATTCTTGGATAGTTTTTTAATAATAGCACAATTGACTAGTCACTTGGGAAAAAATATATCCCCCATCACCATTCATATAAAAATAACTTCCAGATGTAAAAACAGCATCTTAATTTGTTTTGTGTTCTTCCATACCTTTATTTTGGCATTTTCTTTTTCTTAACATTAAGGATTGCTTGCATATAATGTTCAACTTGTTTTCTTCATTTATTGACATTTACCTCTGGGTAGTGGAGTGGGACTGAGTTTCAGAGTGATAATAAAAAGGAGTTTATCATACATTAGTTAGTTCATTCAACAAGCAATTATTGAGTGCCTGGCATGTGCTGGACTCTGTTCTCAGGGATACAGTGAACAATAACTCTGCCCTCCTGATGCTGCATTCTAGTGGGGAGGAGAGAGACAAAATACATAAGTAAATATACACATCATGTGCTAAATGGTGAAAAATGCTACAGAGGAAAATAAAGCAGAAAACAGGATAAGGAGGCCAGGTTTCACTGAGAAAGAGACATTTGAGTAAAGACATGAGAGAGGTGGGGGGGAGAGCTAGGTGGATTGGGACTATATGCTCAGGCAGAGGAAACAGTGAGCAAAAAGATCTTAGGAGGGAGTGAGCTTGGCATGTTCACTACCCTGGAATGGGTGCTGTTCCTTTGCATTGTTTGGAGAGAGAGTAGTAGGAAATGAGATCAGGAAGATGAGGCCTTGCATGCAGGGTCTTCAAGGTGTTTGAGGATGTGGTAGCTGCTCCCAATGAGACAGCAAGTTGTTGGAAGTCTTCAGGCCAAGGACAGGCAATATCTAACTTAGTTTTTCTTAACAGGACTACTATGTGGTTGCTATGGGGAGAATTTTGCAATAAGGAGCTTACAATCTGAGTCAAGTCAGTTCCTGGTCTTATTTTTGCTGACTGTATTCTCCATCTTTGGCTGCAAAGAATATAATAAATCTGATATCAGTATTGACCATCTGGTGATGTCCATGTGCAGAGTCGTTTCCTGTATTGTTGAGAGAGGGTGTTTGCTATGACCAGTGTGTTCTCTTGGCAGAACTCTGTTAGCCTTTACCCTGCTTCCTTTTGTACTCCAAGGTCAAACCTGACTGTTACTCCAGGTATCTCTTGACTTCCTATTTTTGCATTCTAGTCCCCTATGATGAAAAGAACATCTTTTATGATGTTTGTCCTAGAAGGTCTTGTAGGTCATCAAAGAACCATTCAATTTCATCTTTTTCAGGATTAGTGATTGGGGCATAGACTTGGATTACTGTGATGTTGAATGTCCCAAAGAAAGGCAATTCCAAAAAATGCTCAAACTACCGCACAATTGCACTCATCTCACACGTTAGTAAAGTAATGCTCAAAATTCTCCAAGCCAGGCTTCAGCAATACATGAACCATGAAATTCCAGATGTCCAAGCTGGTTTTAGAAAAAGCAGAGGAACCAGAGATCAAATTGCCAACATCCACTGGATCATGGAAAAAGTAAGTGAGTTCCAGAAAAACATATATTTCTGCTTTATTGACTATGCCAAAGCCTTTGACTGTGTGGATCACAATAAACTGTGGAAAATTCTGAAAGACATGGGAATACAAAGCCACCTGGCCTGCCTCTTAAGAAACCTGTATGCAGGTCAGGAAGCAACAGTTAGAACTGGACATAGAACAACAGACTGGTTCCAAATAGGAAAAGGAGTACATCAAGGCTGTATATTGTCACCCTGCTTATTTAAATTATATGCAGAGTACATCATAAGAAATGCTGGGCTGGAAGAAGCACAAGCTGGAATCAAGATTGGTGGGAGAAATATCAATAACCTCAGATACACAGATGACACCAACCCTTATGGCAGAAAGTGAAGAGGAACTAAAAAGCCTCTTGATGAAAGTGAAAGTGGAGAGTGAAAAAGATGGCTTAAAGCTCAACATTCAGAAAACGAAGATCATGGCATCCAGTCCCATAACTTCATGGGAAATAGATGGGGAAACAGTGGAAACAATGGCTTACTTTATTTTTGGGGGCTCCAAAATCACAGCAGATGGTGATTGCAGCCATGAAATTAAAAGATGCTTATTCCTTGGAAGGAAACTTATGACCAACCTAGACAGCATATTAAAAAGAAGAGACATTAGTTTGTCAACAAAAGTCCATCAAGTCAAGGCTATGGTTTTTCCAGTAGTCATGTATGGATGTGAGAGTTGAACTATGAAGAAAGCTGAGTGCTGAAGAACTGATGCTTTTGAACTGTGGTGTTGGAGAAGACTCTTGAGAGTCCCTTTGACTGCAAGGAGATCCAACCAGTTCATCCTAAAGGAGACCAGTCCTGGGTGTACATTGGAAGGATGGATGTTGAAGCTGAAACACCAATATTTTGGTCACCTGATATGAAGAGCTGACTCATTTGAAAAGCCCCTGATGCTGGGAAAGATTGAGGGCAGGAGGAGAAGGGTCGACAGAGGATGAGATGGTTGGATAGCATCACCGACAAAATGGACACAGGTATGGTAGACTCCGGGAGCTGGTGATGGACAGGGAGGCCTGGCATGCTGCAGTCATGTGGTCGCTAAGTGTCAGACACGACTGAGCGACTGAACTGAACTGAACTGATGTTTAATGGTTTGCCTCGAAAATGAACAGAGATCATTCTGTCATTTTTGAGACTGCACCCAAGTACTGCATTTCTGACTCTTGTTGACTATGAAGGCTACTCCATTTCTTCTAAGGGATTGTTGCCAACAGTAGTAGATACAATGGTCATCTGAATTAAATCCACCCATTCCAGTCCATTTTAGTTCACTGATTCCTAAAATATAGGCGTTCACTCTTGCCATCTCCTGTTTGATCACTTCCAATTTGCCTTGATTCATGGACCTAACATTCCAGGTTCCTATCCAATGCTCTTTACAGCATTGGGCCTTGCTTCTGTCACCAGTCACATCAACAACTGTGTGTGTATGTGTTTTTGCTTTGGCTCCATCTCTTTATTCTCTCTGGAGTTATTTCTCCACTGATCTCCAGTAGCATATTGGGCACCTACCAACCTGGAGAGTTCATCTTTCACTGTCCTATCTTTTTGCCTTTTCATACTGTTTATAGGGTTCTCAAGGCAAGAATACTGAAGTGATTTGCCATTCATTCCCTTCTCCAGTAGACCACATTTTGTCAGAACTCTCTATTATGACACATCTATCTTGGGTGGTCCTACATGGCATGGCTCACAGTTTCATTGAGTTATACAAGGCTGTGGTTCATGTGTTCAGTTTGATTCATTTTCTGTGATTGTGGTTTTCATTTGTCTGCCCTCTGATAAATAAGGATAAGAGGCTTATGGAAGCTTCCTGATGGGAGAGACTGACTGTGGGGGAAACTGGGTCTTGTTCTGATGTTCTGTGCCATGATCTGTAAATCTATAATCCAATTTTCTGTCGATGGGTGGGGACTGTGTTCCCTCCCTGTTGTTTGGCCTCAGTCCAAACTGTCAACCCACACCTCTACCAGAGACTCCTGGACACTCACAAGCAAGTCTGATTCAATCTCTTTTGAGGATACTGCTCCTTTCTCCTGGCTGCTGGTGTGTAGATTTAAGGGATTATATCTGCTAGTCAGAGTGCCTGAGGAATATGGACAGACGTTTGTGACATTGTACAGGAGGTAGTGATCAAGACCATCCATAAGAAAAAGAAATCCAAAAAGGCAAAATGGTTGTCTGAGGAGGCCTCACAAGTAGCTGAGAAAAGAAGAGAAGCTAAAGGCAAAGGAGAAAAGGAAAGATATACGTCTCTGAATGCAGAGTTACAATGAATAGCTAGGAGAGATATGAAAGCATTCCTAAGTGAACAATACAAACAGGAAAATAACAGAATGGGAAAGACTAGAGATCTCTTCTTCATGGGAGATAGATGGGGAAACAGTGGAAACAGTTTAAGACTGTTTTTTGGGGCTCCAAAATCACTGCAGATGGTGATCGCAGCCATGAAATTAAAAGACGCTTACTCCTTGGAAGGAAAGTTATGACCAACCTAGATAGCACATTAAAAAGCAGAGATACTACTTTGCTAACAAAGGTCCATCTAGTCAAGGTTATGGTGTTTCCAGTGGTCATGTATGGATGTGAGAGTTGGACTGTGAAGAAAGCTGAGCACCAAAGAATTGATGCTTTTGAACTGTGGTGTTAGAAAAGACTCTTGAGAGTCCCTTGGACTGCAAAGAGATCCAACCAGTCCATCTTAAAGGAGATCAGTCCTGGGTGTTCTTTGGAAGGACTGATGCTGAAGCTGAAACTCCAATACTTTGGCCACCTCATGTGAAGAGCTGACTTATTGGAAAAGACCCTGATGCTGGGAGGGATTGGGGGCAGGAGGAGAAGGGGATGACAGAGAGTAAGATGGCTGGATGGCATCACTGACTCGATGGACATGAGTTTGAGTGAACTCCAGGAGCTGGTGATGGACAAGGAGGCCTGGCATGCTGTGATTCATGGGGTCGCAAAGAGTTGGACATGACTGAGTGACTGAACTGAACTGAACTAAAAGATCTCTTCAAGAAAATTAGAGATACCAAGGGAACATTTCATGCAAAAAAGGACAGAAGTGGCATGGTCCTAACAAAAGCAGAAGATATTAAGAAAAGGTGGCAAGAATACACAGAAGAACTATACAAAAAAGATCATCATGGCCCAGAGAACCACGGTGGTGTGATCACTCACCTACAGCCAAATATCTTGGAGTCCAAAGTCATGTGAGCCTTAAGACACATCACTACAAACAAAGCTAGTGGAGGTGATAGAATTCCAGCTGAACTATTTCAAGTCCTAAAAGATGATGCTGTTAAAGTGTTGCACTCAGTATGCCAGCACATTTGGGAAACTCAACCATGGCCACAGGACTGGAAAATGTCAGTTTTCATCCAATCCCAAAGAAAGGCAATGCCAAAGAATGTTCAAACCCCACAATCACACTCATCTCACATGCTAGCAAAGTAATGCTCAAAATTCTCCAAGCCTGGTTTCAACAGTATGTGAACCAAGAAATTCCAGATGTTCAAGCTGGATTTAGAAAAGGGAGAGGAACTAGAAATCAAATTGCCAACACCTGTTGGATCATAGAAAAAGAAAGAGAATTCCAGAAAAACAGCTACCTCTGCTTTACTGACTAAGCCAGACCTCGACTATGTAGATAACAACAAACTGTAGAAAATTCTTAAAGAGATGGGAATACCAGACCACATGACCTGCCTCCTGAGAAATCTGTATGCAGGTCAAGAAGCAACAGTTAGAACCAGACATGGAACATAGAACTGGTTCCAAATTGGGAATCAGTCAAGGCTGTATATTGTCACCCTACTTATTTAACTGATTTGCAGAGTACATTATGTGAAATGCCAGGCTGTATGAAGCACAAGCTGGAATCAAGATTTTTGGGAGAAATGTCTATAAAACCTCAGTTATGCAGGTGACACCACCCTTATGAAAGAAAGTGAAGAGGAACTAAAGAACCTCTTGATTAAAGTGAAAGAGGGGAGTGAAAAAGTTGGCTTAAAACTCAGCATTCTAAAAACTAAGATCATAGCATCTGTTCCTATCTGCTGCTGCTGCTGCTGCTAAGTCACTTCAGTCATGTCCAACTCTGTGTGACCCCATGGATGGCAGCCTACCAGGCTCCCCCATCCCTGGGATTCTCCAGGCAAGAACACTGGAGTGGGTTGCCATTTCCTTCTCCAATGCATGAAAGTGAAAAGTGAAAGTAAAGTCGCTCAGTCATGTCGACTCTTAGAGACCCCAAGGACTGCAGCCTACCAGGCTTCTCCATCCATGGGATTTTCCAGGCAAGAGTACTGGAGTGGGGTGCCATTGCCTTCTCTGCTGTTCCCATCACTTCAGGGCAAATAGATGGGGAAACAATAGGAACAGTGACAGACTTTATCTTCTTGGACTCCAAAATCACTGCAAATGGTGACTGCAGCCATGAAATTAAAAAATGCTTGCTCCTTGAAAGAAAAGCTATGGGCAACCTAGACAGCATATAGAAAAGCAGAGACATTTCGTTGCTAACAAAGGTCCTTCCAGTAAAAGCTGTGGTTTTTCCAGTGGTCATGTATGGATGTGAGAGTTGGACTATAAAGAAGGCTGAGTGCCAAAGAATTGATGCTTTTGAACTGCGGTGTTGGAAAAGACTCTTGAGAGTCCCTTGGGGCTCAGACAGTAAAGAATCTGCCTGAGTGAATAAGATAGCGGAGGAGTAGGTAGACGTGGAGTACATCTCTCTCCACGGATACATCAGGACTATACCTTCAGACACAGAAGTGCATGCAGAACACCAGCTGAGAACGGACAGGAGTATGTGATCAGCGGAAAAGAATATAAAGACCCATGCAAAACTCAGTAGGACCAAGGAACTATGGGAAAAAGCAGGAGTGATAATAGGACTGGACCTGCCTTTGGCGGGTGGGGGAACTGAAGCAGGGGTCCAATCCCCACATCAGAGCACCTCTCTGAGTCAGAGGAGAAACATTTAAGGCTGAGAGTGAAACAGCTTGTCTGTGGCAGCGTAAATGAATGAGAATCAGACAGTCCTTGCCACAGCCATACATACCCCAGACTGCACGGCTGCTGGGAGCTGGAGTTTAGAGATTGTGGTGCAATCCCCAGGCGAAGGCTGCTATTGACTGCAGAGTTACGGATCAAGGGGATGTGAAGGAGGATATTATGGTGGGAAATGCCTGTGGAGGAAAGCCGGGCAGCCATGGAAGCAAGGCGATACTGCTGAGTCTCTCTCGCCAACACGCCAGCATTGGCAGCTGAACAATAGAGAGGCTGGCCCATCAAACGCCTGACGCACTGAACTACAGAGTAGGACCCCACCCAGGGTGCTTCTTTAAGTGACTGATGTGCTGATCTACAGAGTAGGACCCCAGCCAGGGGAGCCCCCTCTATGTGCCTGATGCACTGAACAACAGAGAAGGACCCCAGGCAAGGGAGTCCTCTAAGTGCCCGAACGGGGCAAAGCTACAGAGAAAGACTGGCCAAAGAGGCCTTCTGATTGCCAGCTACAAGAGGCTTTTGAAAAAAGACTCTGATAGGGGCATAACTCCTGGGGTGGAGGCAGTCCATGCCCCTGCACACTTGGTGCTGCCAGGGTGTCCACAAGCCAAGCAGCTGTGACACCTTCATGCTCAACTATCACTGGGGCAGAGCTGCCACAGGCAAAATAGTCTTGTGTCTATGAGCACAGGGTCACTTCAGTAGTGTCCAACTCTTTGTGACCCTGTAGACTGTGGTCTGTCAGGCTTCTTTGTCAGGGAGGGGTATTCTCCAGGCAAGAATACTGGAGTGTATTGGCCAATACTGGTTGCCATACCCTTCTAGAGCACTATATTTCCTGCTGCCCTAGCCACCAACTCCCCTGAGTACCTGGTGCTTCCAGAACTCCTGCGACCCAAGCAGCTGCACCACCTCTACATTTGGCCCTCACTGGGTAGACCCAAGTCCTCCAGGGCAGTCCCAGAAGCAAATTCCAGTGGATGACCCAAATGCAGAGGTGGAAATAAAACTACAATTGAAACCCAGGGGCAGTGTGACTAAAGAAGAAGACCAAAGCCTTCCCACAGCTGTACAAGCTGCAGATTAAATCCACAGGATCAACTAGGCAGACTCTGTGCCTATGGAATATATAAAAGGTCATTGAGAGCTCCCACAGAAGAGAACACACTAGTTATGATGGCTGTGGCTATTGGAAGCAAGAACACAGAGGCGTAGGAGCAGATTAGAATATGAGCTGCCCCCACAGCAGGTCCAGAGATCAGCACAGTGTTAGAGGGCATTCTAGGGAGGAGAGGTGGACTGTGACTCCCAGCGAGGGAAAGGACTCTGACAGCAGTGACTCAAGAACGACATTTATTATTCTTATGTTTTGACTTGTTCTGTAGATTCTTTTGGATTTTTCTTTTCTTTTTCTCCCCCCTCCCCCGCCCCGTTGTACTTGTCGATTTTATTGGCACTATGAAATATAATTAAGCTTTTGAGTTTTCTTTTTCTTTTTTTTTTTTTCTCAGTCACACATTTATTGTTGTTATACTGCCTCTATGTTAGGCTTTTGCAGTTCTGAGGAGTTTCCCCCCACCCCCCCACCTTTTCTCTTTTTTAATTTAAAGTTTTAAAACCTATTATTTTTTTTTTTCTACACTTATTCCTTTGTTGGCCTTTCCCACTGTTCTTTTCCCCTTGCAGTTAATCTTTTATGTATACAAATTATTTTTCATTTACCTCTATTTAACTTTGCATATCTATTCTTTCTTTCCTTTCCTATCAATATATTTGTTAGTTTTATTTTCATTGCTTTAGTCCCCAATTGGCATCTTGCTTTAGATTTTTTTTTTTCCCCAGTTTGTGCTTTAGTTAGTTTTGTTCTGGTAGATATAATTTTTGGTTCCCTTTGTTTGCCAGGTCAACCTATTGTACTTTATTTTTGTTGGACTGTTTTGATTTTGCTTATAGGTGTATATGTGTATATTCAGTCACAATTTTTATTGTTGTTATAAATCTCTGTATCTACGTTGCGCTTTTGCAGTTCTGTGGAGTTTTTCTTCTTTCTTTCTTCTTCCATTTTTTTTCTGTTCTCCTTTTTATAATTTAAATTTTGTAAACCCAGTCTACTTTTTCTACATTTACTCCTTTGTTTGCCTTTCCTGCTGCTCTTTTCCTCTTGTAGTTAATCTTTAGTGTATATAAATCTTCTTCATCTACCTCTATTTAACTTTGCATATCTATTTGTTCTTTCTTTTCTTTCTTTCCTGTACTTTCAACAAAGCTGTTAGTTTTGTTTTCATTGCTTTATTCCCCACTTGTCACCTTGCCTTAGTTTTGTTTTACAGTTTATGCTTTAATTAGTTTTGTTCTTAGCTGGTAAATATAATTTTTTATTTCCTTTGTTTGCCAGGTCAATCTGTTGTACTTTACTTTTGTTGAGCTGTTTTGACTTTGATCATGGGTGTATATGTACATGTGTATATTGCATTATTTTAATTATTATTTGCCCAATTTTGTAACTGCCATTTTTTGGGGGTTCATCTTTGGTTTCTTCTTTGTGGATATTTGTTTTAATCTCACTTAATGCCATAACAACCACTTGTGGAATCTTTGTTCCTGACAAGATATAAAGCCCTGAGCCTTTGAAGTGGGAGCACTGACTCCAAGGCCCTAGACTATCAGAGAACTAACCCTAGGGTGTATCAAATAGAGAGAATCACACAAAGGAAACCATTGGAATACAAGACCTGGCATCACCCAACCACCAATAGCACATTGTGCAGGACACCTCATCTAAACAACAAACAAAAGAAAAATACAAACCCAATCATCAGGAGACAGGATTAGCACCTCACTCAGCCTTACCCATGAGAGGAAAAGCAAACAAAACAAACAAACAAAAATTCAGCACAAATCTCACCCTATATGAAGCTTACACAAACCACTGGGCAAACCTTAGGAGGGCAGAAACCAAAAGGAAGAAAGAATTCAACCTTGAAGCCTGGGAAAAGGAGACCTCAAACAAAATAAGTTTAAAAAAAAATAATGAAAAGGCAGAGAAATACTACACAAATTAAGGAACAAACTAGAAACACAGAAGTCCAAATAAGTGAAGGGGAACTAGGCAAACTACCTGAAAAAGAATTCAGAATAATGATAGTAAAGATGATAAAAAACCTTGAAAACAAAATGGAGAAAATGCAAGAATCAATTAACAAAGACCTAGAAGAATTAAAGAATAAACATCCAGAGACAAACAACACAATTACTGAAATTAATTGAAAGTAATTGTGAAAGTAATTCAGAATTACTCTAGAAGGAATCAATGGCAGAATATCTGAAGCAGAAAAAATAATCTGTGAGCTGGAAGATAAAATGGTGGAAATAACTTCTGAAGAGCAGAAAAAAGAAGAAAGAATGAAAAGAACTAGGGACAGTCTCAGAGACCTCTGGGACAATATCAAAAGCACCAACACTCAAATTATAGGGGTCCCAGAAGAAGAAGAAAAGAATAAAACGTATGAGAAATTTTTTGAAGAGATTATAGTTGAACATTTCCCCAACATGGAAAAGGAAATAGTCAATCAAGTCCATGAGGCAAAGAATCCCATACAGGATAAACCCAAGGAGAAACACACCAAGACACATAGTAATCAAACTAACAAAGACTAAATAAACACAAAGAAAGAATATTAAAGGCAGTAAGGGGAGAGCAACAAATAACATACAAGGGAAACTCCATTTGCTTAATAGCTGATCTTTCAGCAGAAACTCTGCAGGCCAAAAAGGAATGGCAGGATATATTTAAAGTACTGAAAGGGAAAAATCTACAGCCAAGATTACTGTACCCAGGAAGGATTTCATTCAAAATTGAAAGAGAGATAAAAAAGTTTTTCAGATAAGCAAATGTTAAGAGAATTCAGTACCACCAAACCATCTTTACAACAAATGTTAAATGGACTTATATAGTCAAGAAATACAAGAGAAGAAAAAAAAAATCTACAAAATCAACCCAAAACAATTAAGAAAATGGCAATAGGAACATATATATCAATAATTACTTGAAATGTAAATGGATTAAATGTGTCAACCAAAGGACACAGACTGGTTGAATGGATACAAAAACAAGATCCATATATGTGCTGTCTACAAGAAACCCACTCCAGACCTAAAGACACCTATAGACTGAAAGAGGATGGAAAAATTTATTCCATGCAAATGGGAAGCAAAAGAAAGCTGGAGTAGCAATTCTCATATCAGACAAAATAGACCTTAAAATAAAGATTACAGGAGATAAGGAAGGACACTACATAATGATCAAGGGATCAATCCAAGAGGAAGACATAACAGTTGTAAATATCTATGCACCCAACAAAGGAGCACCTCAATGCATAAGACAAACACTAACAGATATAAAAGAAGAAATTGACAGTAACACAATAAATAATAGTAGGAGATTTTAATATCCCACTCATACCAATGGACAGATCATCAAAACAGAAAATTAATAAGGAAACACAAGTCTTAAATGATACATTAGATGAAATGGATCTCATTGATATCTTCAGGACATTCCATCCAAATGCAGAAGAATACACCTTATTCTCAAGTGCCCATGGAACATTCTCCAGGATAGACAAACCTCAGTAAATTTAAGAAAATTGAAATCGTATCAGGTATTTTCTCCAGCCACAAAGCTATGAGACTAGATATCAATTACAAGGAAAAAAAAAAAAAAAACTGTAAAAAACACAAACACGTGGAGATTAAACAACACGTTTCTAAATAACCAACAGGTTACTGAAGAAATCAAAAGGGAAATCAAAAAATTTTTAGAAACAAATGACAATGAAAGCATGGCAACTCAAAACCTATGGAATGCAGCAAAAGCAGTCCTAAGAGGGAAGTTTAAAGCAATACAATCCTACCTCAAGAAACAAGAAAAACATTGAATAGACAACCTAACTTTATTCCTAAAACAACTGGAAAAAGAAGAACAGAAAACCCCAAAAATTAGTGAAAGGAAAGAAATGATAAAGATCCAAGTGGAAATAAATGAAAAAGAAATGAAAGAAACAATAGTAAAGATTAATAAAGCTAAAAGTTGGTTCTTTGAGAAGATAAACAAAATTGACAAACCTTTAGCCAGACTCATCAAGGAAAAAAGAAGAATCAAATTAACAAAATTAGAAATGAAAAAGGAGAAGTTACAACAGACAGTGCAAAAATACAAAGGACTATGAGAGTATTATGAGCAACTATATGGCAAAACAATGGCTAACCTGGAAGAAATAGATAGTCTCTTAGAAAAGTTCAATCTTCCAAGACTGAACCAGGAAGAAATAGAAATTATTAACAACCCAATTACAAGCACTGAAATTGAAGCTGTGATTAAAAAAAAAAAAAAACACAAAACTTCCCCAAAAACAAAAGCCCAGGGCCAAATGGCTTCACAGGAGAATTCTATTAAACATTTAGAGAAGAGCTAATGCCTATCCTTCTAAAACTCTTTCAAAAAATTGCAGAGGAAGGAACACTTCCAAACTGATTCTACGAGGGTGCCATCACCCAATAACAAAACCAGTCAAAGACAACACGAAAAAAGAAAACTACAGGCCAATATCACTCATAAACATAGATTCAAAAATCCTCAACAAAATTTTAGCAAACAGAATTCAGCAACACATCAAAAAGCTCATAAACCATGATCAAGTTGGGTTTATTCCAGGAATGCAAGGATTCTTTAATATATGCAAATCAATCAATGTGATACACCATATTAACAAACTGAAAGATAAAGACCATATAATCGTCTCAATAGAGGCAGAAAAAGCTTTTGACAAAATTCAGCACCCATTTATGATTAAAATTCTTCAAAAAATGGGTATAGAAAGAACCTACCTCCACATAGTAAAGGCCATATATGATAAGCTTACAGCAAACACTATTATCAATGATGAAAAACTGAAAGCATTCTCCAAAGATCAGGAATAAGACAAGGGTGCCCACTTTCAACACTACTATTCAACATAGTTCTGGAAGTCCTAGCTATAGCAATCAGAGAAGAAAAAGAAATAAAAGGAATATGGATCAGAAAAGAAGAAGCAAAGCTCTCACTGTTTGCAGATGACATGATACTGTACATAGAAAACCCTAAAGATAGTATCAGAAAATTACTAGAGCTAATCAGTGAATTTAGCAAAGTTGTAGGATACAAAATAAATACACAGAAATCACTTGCATTTCTATATACTAACAATGAAAAATCAGAAAGAGAAATTAAGGAATCCATCCCATTCACCATTGCAACAAAAAGAATTAAAGACCTAGGAATAAACTTACCTAAGGAGACAAAAGAACTGTACACAGAAAATTATAAGACACTGATGAAGGAAATCATAAACAAATAGAGAGATATTTCATGTTCCTGGGTAGGAAGAATCGATATTGTGAAAATGACTATACTACCAAATGCAATCTATAGATTCAATGCAATCCCTATCAAATTACCAATGGTTTTTTTCACAGAACAAAAAAATTTCACAATTCATATGGAAACACAAAAGACCCCAAATAGACAAAGCAGTCTTGAGAAATAAGAATGGAGCTGGAGGAATCAATCTTCCTGACTTCAGATTATACTACAAAGCTACAGTCATGAATACAGTATGGTACTGGCACAAAAACAGAAATATAGACCAATGGAACAAGATAGAAAGCCCAGAAATAGACTCATGCACCTATGGGTACGTTATTTTTTACAAAGGAGGCAAGATTATACAATGGGGCAAAGACAGCCTCTTCAATAAATGGTACTGGGCAAACTGGACAGCTACATGTAAAAGAATGAAATTAGAACAATTCTTAACACCATACACAAAGATAAACTAAAAATGGGTTAAAGACCTAAATATAAGACCAGAAACTATAAAACTCTTACAGGAAAACATAGGCAGAACACTCAATGACATAAATCAAAGCAAGATCCATTATGACCCACTTCCTAGAGTAATGGACATAAAAACAAAAGTAAACACGTGGGACCTGTTTACACTTAAAAGCTTTTGCCTAGCAAAGAAAACTATAAGCAAGGTGAAAGGACAACTCTCAGAATGGGAGAAAATAATAGCAAATGAAACAACTGACAAAGGATAAATTTCCAAAATACACAAGCTGCTCAAACAACTCAGTGCTAGAAAAACAAACAACCCAATCAAAAAGTGGTAAAAAGGCCTAAACAGAGATTTCTCCAAAGAAGACATACAGATGGCTAACAAACACATGAAAAGATGCTCAAATCACTCATTATTGCTGCTGCTGCTGCTAAGTTGCTTCAGTCATGTCTGACTCTGTGTGACCCCATAGATGGCGGCCCACTAAGCTCCTCTGTCCCTGGGATTCTCCAGGCAAGAACACTGGAATGGGTTGCCATTTCCTTCTCCAATGCACTCATTATTAGAGAAATGCAAATCAAAACCACAATGAGGTATCACCTCACACCAGTCAGTATGGCTATCATCAAAATGTCTACAAAAAATAAATGTTGGAGAGGATTTGAAGAAAATGGAATGCTCTTGCACTGTTGATGGGAATGTAAATTGATACAGCCACTATGGAAGGTGGTATGGGGATTCCTTAAAAAAATAGGAATAAAACCACCATATGACCCAGCAATCCTACTCCTAAGCATATACCCTGAGGAAACCAAAATTGAAAAAGACACATGTATCCCATTGTTCATTTAACACTGTTTACAATAGCTAGAACATGAAAGCAATCTAGATGTCCATTGACAGATGAATGGATAAAGAAGTTGTGGTATATATACACAGTGGAATATTACTCAGCCATAAACAGGAATGCATTTGAGTCAGTTCTGATGAGGTAGATGATTCTAGAACCTATTACACAGAGTGAAATGATTCAGAAAGAGAAAGATAAATATCATATTCTAATGCACATATTAGAGCAGGGGCTTCCCTGGTGGCTCATAGGTTAAAGCATCTGCCTAGAATGCGGGAGAGCCGGGTTCAGAAGATCCCCTGGAGAAGGAAATGGCAACCCACTCCAGTACTCTTGCCCAGAGAATCCCATGGAGGGAGGAGCCTGGTAGGCTACAGTCCATGGGGTTGCAAAGAGTCGGACACGACTGAGCGACTTCACTCACTCACTCACTCAATGCACATATATGGAATCTAGGAAAATGGTACTGAAGAATTTATTTACAGGGCAGCAGTGAAGAAACAGACATAGAGAATAGACTTATGGACATGGAGAGAGGGGAGAAGGTGAGACGTATGAAGAGAGTAACATGGAAACTTATATTACCATATGTAAAGTAGATAGCCGATGGGAACTTGCTATATGACTCAGGAAACTCAAACAGGGGCTCTATATCAAGCTATAGTGGTGAGATGGGGAGGGAGATAGGAGGGAGGCTCAAAAGGAAGGGGTTATATGTATATATGTATACCTATGGCTGATTCATGTTGCTGTTTGACAGAAAACAACAAAATTATGTAAAGCAATTATCCTTCAATTAAAAAAAAAGAGAGAGAGCGAGAGAGTCCCTTGGGCTGCAAGGTGATCAAATCAGTCCTAAAGGAAATCAGTCCTGAATATGCATTAAAATGACTGATGCTGAAGCTGAAGCTCCAATACTTTGGCCACCTGGTGGGCAGAGCTGACTCATTAGAAAAGACCCTGATGCTGGGAATGATTGAATGCAGGAGGAGGAGTGGATGAGGAATTTGTATTAAAAGGATGAGATGGTTGGATGGCATCACTGATTCAATGGACATGGGTTTGAGCAAACTCTGGGAGCTGATGATGGACAGGGAAGCCTGGAGTGCTGCAGTCCATCGGGTCGCAAAGAGTCAGACATGACTGAGTAACTGAACTGAACTGATGGGGAGAATAGGGTGACAGGAAAGCAGATGAGTCCACTGAAAACCTAGAGGAAAGGACTGATAGAGGTCAGGGTCAGGGTGGTGGCAGGACAGGTGTTGTATGATTCAGTTCATTTCAGTCACTCAGTTGGGATATATTTTGAATGTAGAGCTAGCAGGATTTATTGACTATCTAGATATTGACTGTAAAAGAGTGAGTAATTCATGGAGTCACAAAAGAGTCAGACATGACTGAGCAACTTTCACTTTCAGATTACATTTTTAAGCCATGAGAGTGAATGAGAAAACCAAGGGAATGTGGGAACATTTCAGTGATTCATCATAAATATTAAAGTTTTTACAATAAATTATCAGTTCAGTTGCTCAGTCGTATCCATCTCTTTGCAACCCCATGAATTGCAGCATGCCAGGCCTCCCTGTCTATCACCAACTCCCGGAGTTCACCCAAACTCATGTCCATCGAGTTGGTGATGCCATCCAGCCATCTCATCCTCTGTTGTCCCCTTCTTCTCCTGCCCCCAATCCCTCCCAGCATCAGAGTCTTTTCCAATGAATCAACTCTTCACATGAGGTGGCCAAAGTATTGGAGTTTCAGCCTCAGGATCAGTCCTTCCAATGAACACCCAGGACTGATCTCCTTTAGGATGGACTGGTTGAATCTCCTTGTAGTCCAAGGGACTCTCAAGAGTCTTCTCCAACACCACAGTTCAAAAGCATCAATTCTTTGGCGCTCAGCTTTCTTCGTAGTCCAACTCTCACAACCATACATGACCATTGGAAAAATCATATCCTTGACTAGACAGACCTTTGTTGGCAAAGTAATGTCTCTGCTTTTCAATATGCTATCTAGGTTGGTCATAGGTCCTTTCTTTCCAAGGAGTAAGTGTCTTTTAATTTCATGGCTGCAATCACAATCTGCAGTGATTTTGGAGCCCCCAAAAATAAAGTATGACACTGTTTCCACTGTTTCCCCATCTATTTCCCATGAAGTGATGGGACCAGATGCCATGATCTTAGTTTTCTGAATGTTGAGATTTAAGCCATCTTTTTCACTCTCCTCTTTCACTTTCATCAAGAGGCTTTTTAGTTCCTCTCCACTTTCTGCCATAAGGGTGGTGTCATCTGCATATCTGAGGTTATTGATATTTCTCCCAGCAACCTTGATTCCAGCTTGTGCTTCTTCCAGCCCAGCGTTTCTCATGATGTACTCTGCATAAAAGTTAAATAAGCAGGGTGACAATATACAGCCTTGACGTACTCCTTTTCCTATTTGGAAACAGTCTGCTGTTCCATGTCCAGTTCTAACTGTTGCTTCCTGACCTGCATACAGGTTTCTCAAGAGGCAGGTCAGGTGGCCTGGTATTCCCTGCCTTTCAGAATTTTCCACAGTTTATTGTGATCCACACAGTCAAAGGCTTTGGCATAGTCAATAAGGCAGAAGTAGATATTTTTCTGGAACTCTCTTGCTTTTTCCATGATCCAGCAGATGTTGGCAATTTGATCTCTGGTTCCTCTGCCTTTTCTAAAATCAGCTTGAACATCTGGAAGTTCATGGTTCACGTATTCCTGAAGTCCGGCTTGGAGAAATTTGAGCATTACTTTCCTAGCGTGTGAGATGAGTGCAATTGTGTGGTAGTTTGAGCATTCTTTGGCATTGCTTTTCTTTGGGATTGGAATGAAAACTAACCTTTTCCAGTCCTGTGGCCACTGCTGTTTTCCAAATGTGCAGGCATATTGAATGCAGCACTTTCACAGCATCATCTTTCAGGATTTGAAATAGCTCAAACTGGAATTCCATCACCTCCACTAGCTTTGTTTGTAGTGATGCTTCCTAAGGCTCACTTGACTTCACATTCCAGGATGTCTGGCTCTAGGTGAGTGATCACACCATCGTGATTATCTTGGTCATGAAGATCTTTTTTGTATAGTTCTTCTGTGTATTCTTGCCACCTCTTCTTAATATCTTCTGCTTCTGTTAGGTCCATACCATTTCTGTCCTTTATCGAGCCCATCTTTGCATGAAATGTTCTCTTGGTATCTCTAATTTTCTTGAAGAGATCTCTAGTCTTTCCCATTCTGTTGTTTTCCTCTATTTCTTTGCATTGATTGCTGAGGAAGGCTTTCTTATCTCTCCTTGCTATTCTTTTAAACTCTGCATTCAGATGCTTATATCTTTCCTTTTCTCCTTTGCTACAAATAGCTGTGAAAAGAAGAGAAGCTAAAAGCAAAGGAGAAAAGGAAATATATAAGCTTCTGAGTGCAGAGTTCCAAAGAATAGCAAGGAGAGATAAGAAAGCCTTCCTCAGTGATCAATGCAAAGAAATAGAGGAAAACAACAGGATGGGAAAGACTAGAGATCTCTTCAAGAAAATTAGAGATACCAAGGGAACATTTCATGCAAAGATGGGCTCAGTAAAGGACAATAAATTATACTTATATACTATTTGTTCAGTTTTAAAGACTAGTAAAGTGCTAGAAGAAAATGTATCCAAAAATTTATATCATCTATAGAGTAAAACATTCTAGGCTTAATACCAAAGATAGACTTATAAAGGAAGTCACTAACAGATATGATTGTGTAATGTTTTCTTTCCTATAAATCACAAATCACATATATAAAAATAAACTGATATTATGCAAAATTAGTGCCAATGTATATGATATACAAATGTCTAATCTTTATATGTAAATATTTTTGAAAATTAGTAATATTTCAAGATGAAAAGTAAGTAAAGATTTAAACTCAAAATTTACAACAACAACAAAAAAATGAAAATACTCATTAAGTATACAGGAAATGTACAAACTAAAATAATAACAGTTTCACCTAATTTGGTAGAAACTATCTATTTGATAAGACTTAGTTTGGGGAGTGGCTCTCGGAATAATACGTTCTTTATACTTTTACTGTAAGTTTGTATTAATTTCCTGAGTGGTGAAATCTGAACCTTAAAACACACATCATCTTGACTAGAAAGACCACCTCTCGTAATTTATCTTAACAGAAATGCTTTTGCTTATGGATCATGTTTCATTTAAAAGGTGGTGAATTATAATATTTAATTTAGTAAAAGAGTAGTTATTAACTCAAGGGAGAGAAACTTAAATAATTATTAATAATATTAGTCGAATAAATAAATTTTGGTACATTTGTGCATTATGCCATTATAGCCATGAAAATCATATTCTAGAATGATAGTTATTTACAAAAATATTTGTGGGTGAATATTTTGTTTGTTAAATGAACAAAGTTGATAACACAACAAAGGGTAACAGCTTTCCATAGTAAAATAATTATAATCCTATAATCTGCAGAGAAAAATCTGAAAGAACACATTTGAAAATATCCAATTCAGCTTTGTTTGGGTAGTGAAATCATAAGTGATTTTTCATTTTCTTCTTAATTATATTTTCTCAGTCTTTTACAACAACAACAAAAACAAAAGCAAAACAAGAGAGAGAGGGAAAAAAAGGTTTTCTAAGTTTATGTGGTTAAAAAATGAAATCAAAATAAAAAGGAGTAAAAGAAGAAGATCCAACAGTTCTGGTTGCCATCCAGTATTATATAATCCTGGAGTTCTTCAAAACCACTCAGTTGTATGCTGACAGCTTGAGCAACGTCTGGCATGAAAGTTACAGAACATCTTTGTCCCAGCAAATTGGATGGCTGGGCGTACAAATAACTTGCCCTTTATTTTATTTATTTGCACTCTGACAAGGCAGTTTTCCCTGGTATTATCATTTTGCCTTTCTGTTATAAATTCAAGGCATTTTACTATATACTTAATATACTTTATGGCATCCAGGCAAATAGCTCCCTTCAAGTTGAATGTTAATATTCCACTTGACCAATGAGGAAACTGAGGCACAAAGAATTGGAGTAACTTGCGCAATGTAATCGACAAGTAAGAAGTAGAGCTAAATTTCAAAAGCTTGTCCTCTATCTCCAGAACTTTTCTTTTTCCTCTACATTTTTTTCCTAAAGAGTGAGTGGGGAAAATATGATTTCAGTGACAGAAGGACATCAATTAAGTGACAATAAATCTAGTGTGAAACAACTTGACCCTTTTTCATTAAGTTTTAAACCCAACTAAACAGAGAAAAACTGCTTAGTTTTGTAAGAGTCTGTCTATACAAACTTTTCAGCATTTGTTAATTCTCCTTATTTTAATAATAAAAGGGCAGATCTAATGTTGAGCGCCTCCTTAAAATTTAATAATATTGCTTGATCTCATTGTATTTAGTTTTACCTTCTATTTAGAACAAGAGACATTGGTTTTTTCCATATATAGCTATAATATAAATTTTGTCTTTAAATAATTTAAAATTTTCATAAACATATTTAAATAAAATATTCTATCATTAACAGTATAAGTAAGACACCAACTATTTTAAAAATTGCCAAGGGTAAATGCAAAGGCTTCTAAAATATTATGTGCTGCCTTTTCTCTCCACTTTAGGAATCTGAAGTAGGACACAGTTAACATTTATTAATCCTTATTGTGTTCTAGTAGTTTCTATCTAGGACCCCACTTAATTCTCACAATTGTTCTGTGAGTTTGGTATTGATACACTCAGTTTACAAATTTGGAAATGGAGGTCCTGCATGGGTATGCAACCTAAGGGCATCCAAGTAGTAAATGGTGAACTTGAGATTTGAGCTCAAAGTCCTGGGTCTCTAAGGACTTAGTTTTAGACTATGCCATTCATAGAGAGATAGCTAACTTGTGTGCTTTTTGCAATTCTTTTCAAGTATGAAGTCATGAACATATAGTAAATCCAAGAGAAGTTCAGTTACTGGGATTGTTGTGGGCCAGGGTTGACACTGATGGCTTTGCAAAGTGGATGTGGCTAATTTAGTCTTCTCTGGAGAACAGGTGGAAGGAGATTCAAGTGCATTCTCAAGCAAACAACTGAAGTACCTTCCATACCATTCAGGCTGGCTGCTGAAACACAGCATCTTACTGCTCTCCTGCTTTATCTCTGCAAATGCTCAGGGAGGGACAGCATTGTAAGTTTCTATCAACAGTTCACACCTTACTGTGAATTAATTTTTGATGATGTTAATTAACATTGATGACAGCAAGTTGAAACAATGGAATGTGATCCAAGATGTCATCAAAACACAAACACTACCAAACAGGCAGTGTGAAAGCAGTGAAGCTGAGACTCAAGTGTCTGCTCATTTTGATAATCACCAAGTCACTACCCACTTGGCTGTGTAAAGGGCTTTTCACCACAGTTGTTCAAATGTCAGGGGCATTCTTTATGAAAGCTCAGGACAGTTGTCTGGCTCATACAAATTTTCTAATACATTTCTTACTGTTGTGTTAGTCATTCCATTGTGTCTGACTCTTTGTGACCCCATGAACTGTAACCCTCCACTCTTCTCTGTCCTTGGGATTCTCCAGGCAAGAATACTGGCATAGGTTTTCATTCCCTTCTCCAGGGGATCTTCCCAACCCAGGGATCAAACTTGGGTCTCCTACACTGCAGGCAGATTCTTTACCATCTGAACTACTGGGATAATATAAAAAAAAAGAAAGAGTCTGGAGATTTTCAAGACTTTATGAAACACATGGTTAAAATTTCTGACCAAGCTTTCTAGCCTGTGTGTCGGTAATATTCTAGTCAGGGAAACAACCCTCAGGGGCCTCTGCTGGCCAAGTCTCTGTGTTTATTGTTGGGGAGATCACTTTCAGCCCAAGGAGGTCACAGGGTTGACTTGACATGCTTCCTATCCTTTCTGCTCTTTAGCTGGTCATTGAAGACATTTAAACCTGACACCTCAGATCCTTTCATCCTGAAAACCAGATGTGCTCAGCTGGAGAGAGGAAAGGGTGGAACAGAATCCAAACCCTCCGTAGAGAAGAGGGCCAAACGGACAAGCAGCCCAAAGGTTTGTCTTTTCTGCCCGCTCCCTGACCTCTGCCTCCTTCCTATTCCAAAATTGGCTTCAGCTTTCCATCTAAAAAGAAGGCCAAGTTTTATCAAATCCCCAGTTCTGAGCGGCCCATGAGACCCTGAGGTGTTTGTGTAATTTGCTACCGCATCTATACCACCCTGGCCCCTGAACTCATCCAAACTTCCTCCATGACTGCCCTAGATTATGAAATAATTTCTTTTCTCTTCCTTTAAAAGACAATTCTCTGCATTCTAATAATGTTTATCAAACAGGTAACCATGAAGATAGTGGCTACCACTGCTTGAGGGGGTTGCTGTCAATGTGACTAATGTAAGCATTTTACACACCTGGTTTCTTCTATCCTCGCTTCCTCCACTTCCACAGCATGGTCTTCACTAAAGATACCATGAGCTGCCTCCAGTTCCTCTGGGTACCTTACACAGTCTACCTCCTCAGTTCAGTTCAGTTCAGTTCAGTTGCTCAGTCGTGTCCAACTCTTTGAGACCCCATGGATCGCCGTTTGAAGTGGTATAATGGTGTAATCGACCCCATGAATCTATAGATAGATATATATATCTATCTATATCTATATATATATAGAGATATATAGAGAGAGATATATCACTACTATCTATAAAATAGGTAAACTGGAAGGACCTGTTGTGTAGTGCAGGGAACAATACTTAAAATCTTATAATAACCACAACCTATAATGGAAAATAATCTGAAAAAGAATATATATATATAATATATATATAGAGAGAGAACTGAATCACTTTGCTGTACACTTGAAACTGACACACTATAATTTAACTAACCTCTATAAAAAATAAAATAAAGAATATGTTTAAAAACCAAGGCTGAGACTCAGAACATTTGAGTCCAAAGCTCATACTGTTTCCATCATATCTACCATCCCATAACTATTTCTCATCTAATTGTTTTTAATTAATATAATTAAATTCTGTTGAGACATGCATAGAAGATGAAGCTCACAGCCTGGTGTTCTCCCCTGTGCTGAGCATCCACTGAGAGAACGTTTGTCTGTAGGTTCTGCATTCGACATCGCTTCCTCCCTCGCCTTCACATACCATAGCTATAATGCCATGTCTTTCCCTTCCACTCAAAAAAAGCATTCTATAAGGTACATAGAGAGGTATTTTTACAGAGTTAACCTGACTCCATCTTGATATATTGTTATCTAAGTGATAGCCTTCCACGCTTCTCTCACTTCCAGGGTCATCTTCTTCAGAGTACCACTTAGCTTATTATTATGGATGGTCTCCCACATTTGGTCTCCCACCACTGGAAGCCCCTGCTTATTTGGAAGTAGTCCTCACCTGAAACTCCTGGACTTTACTTCCCCTTGAGATGGTGCTGTACCCCCTGTATAAGCAGCAGCATAGGCAGAAAAACCATGCCCCCCAATGCAGCCCCTTACCTCTGTTCTCCATTACACCACTTCAAATGGCCTTAATAAAGTTTGAGAAGTTCTCTGAACAAAATTCAGAATATGGTAGAATGAAGCAGGGAAGATAGGCAAAAGATAAAAGATACCAATAGCAGACACCACCATGTTCCAACAGGACTTTCAGAATGTGCCTGATAGATCTCTAAGAAATGAGAGATTTTGACAGTCTCTCTCTCCTTTAGTGAGTCCTGCCTACTCTTGCAAAGACCTGGCAGAAGCTTCTTTACTTTTAGATCTAATTCTCAGACAGCACTGTGAGGGAGGTATGATGAGCATCTAAAATCCTCAGACTTGGGATTTCCTGGGTGGTCCAATGGTTGGGACTGTGTGCTTGTGCTGCAGGGGTGCAGGTTTGATCCCTGGTCAGGGAACTAGGATCCTGCATGCCACATGGTATAGCCTAAAGTTAAAAAACAAACAAACAAAGATCTTCAGGCTGAACTAACACCCAAGGGTAGAATTCTTCCAGTAGTGTTAATTTTTTTTAATTAAATTTTATTGGAGTATAGTTGCTTAAAATTAAAAGATGCTTACTCCTTGGACGGAAAGTTATGACCAACCTAGGTAGCATATTCAAAAGCAGAGACATTACTTTGTCAACAAAGGTCTGTGTAGTCAAGGCAATGGTTTTTCCAGTAGTCATATATGGATGTGAGAGTTGGACTATAAAGAAAGCTGAGTGCTGAAGAATTGATGCTTTTGAACTGTGGTGTTGGAGAAGACTCTTGAGAGTTCCTTGGACTGCAAGGAGATCCAACCAGTCCATCCTAAAGAAGATCAGTCCTGGGTGTTCATTGGAAGGACTGATGTTGAAGCTGAAACACCAATACTTTGGCCACCTGATGCGAAGAGCTGACTCATTTGAGAAGACCCTGATGCTGGGAAAGATTGAGGGCAGGAGGAGAAGGGGATGACAGAGGATGAGATGGTTGGATGGCATCACCAACTCAATGGACATGGGTTTGAGCAGACTCCAGCAGTGGGTGATGGACAGGGAGGCCTGGCGTGCTGTGGTTCATGGGGTTGCAAAGAGTCGGACATGACTGAGTGACTGAACTGAACTGAGTTGCTTGACAATGTTTTGTTAATTTCTACTGTACAGCAAAATGAATCAGCCATACATATATTTCCTCCCTTTTGAACTCCCTGGTTGGGAAGGTCCCTGGAGGAGGATGTGGCAATCTACTCCAATATTCTTGCCTGAAGAACCCCATGGACAGAAGAGCCTGGTGGGCTATAGTCCATGTGGTCACAAGGAGTTGGACATGACTGAACAACTAAGCACACACCATTCAGCAGCATTCCTTTTATTTTTATTTATTATTTGTTTTGAGTTGTGAGTTAAATTTTATTTGGAGCAAAATGAGGACTGTAGCCCGGGAGACAGCATCTCAGATAGCTCTAAGAGACTGCTCCAAAGCTGCAGTGGGGGAAAGTCAATATATAAGGTTTTGTTGAAGGGGGAGTACAATACCATGAAGCACCCATTTTACAAAGGTTTTTGTTAGTCATGAGGATCTGATAACACCATGAAGGGATTTAGTGCTTCTGTAGATAGGAAGAGATGCAAGGATTGAGATTATAAAATCTTTCCTAAAAACATCCAACTATCTAAAGTCCTGTCCCCCCAGATTCCCTGGAGCTCAGAGTGCCTCACTCCACCCTGAACTCCCTCAGGGGGTGTTGAAGGTCAACAGCTATAGCAACATGGGGTTCAATCTCTGTAGAGGCAGATGGCAAATGGCTTTGTTGTTCAGTCATTGGCACTGCTCTTGGTAAGTGCCAATTGTTAGTTGACATGGCCCCCTTGTTGTCATAAATCCGACCATACATTGGGGGCCATTTCCCACCATTTTGTCCAGTGTTGCTGGGAAGGCTCATTCCCAGTTCTGAAGAAGGTTTTTGATAAGACACTCAATGTGCTATTACTGGACTAGGTCTTAATAGTCAAAGATCTCTGGATACCTGTCTTCTAGTTATGGTCCAGGAAAGTATTCCTTCTCATTGGGTCTTTCCATACCTAGAGTTACACTGTTATAATCATTGATCATATATCAAGCTATACTTTAATCAACTGCTTCAAGTATAGTCATCATTTCCATTGGAGGCTCAGTCATATACTTGGTAATACAAGAAATAATCTTGTGAAACAAGCAAAATACAAATGGTATAGTTAATAACATCAGTGGAATTAAAAGTAAATATTTTAGCCATGAGCCTCCCACAACAGTTTTTTGTTTGTTTGTTTGTTTGTTTATTTTTTAAGATCATGAAGACTAGGGAATGAATCACTTAAAGCAGAAATCTCATTTTTCATGTGGTTCAAATGTGTCACGTTAAAGGATTCATCAGGTATGAAAATACAGCATTCAGTTTGAATTGTAGCACAGACATCTCCCTGGAATGCTATAAGGTGTCAAGGGCCTTGCAGTTGTGTAGCACTGCCTTTCTTATCATAGAGACAGAATTCAATAGGCTAATAGCCTGATTACTATCATTTAAAGGTTATGAAAGTTGTTAAGGCTTCAGTTCAGTTCAGTTTAGTCGCTCAGTCGTGCCCAACTCTTTGCGACCCCATGAATCACAGCACGCCAGGCCTCCCTGTCCATCACCGACTCCCGGAATTCACTCAGACTCACATCCATCTAGTCAGTGATGCCATCCAGCCATCTCATCCTCTGTCGTCCCCTTCTCCTCCTGCCCCCAATCCCTCCCAGCATCAGAGTCTTTTCCAATGAGTCAACTCTTCGCGTGAGGTGGCCAAAGTACTGGAGTTTCAGCTTCAGCATCAGTCCTTCCAAAGAAATCCCAGGGCTGAGCTCCTTCAGAATGGACTGGTTGGATCTCCTGGCAGTTAAGGGACTCTCAAGAGTCTTCTCCAACACTACAGTTCAAAAGCATCAATTCTTCGGTGCTCAGCTTTCCTCACAGTCCAACTCTCACATCCATACATGACCACAGGAAAAACCATAGCCTTGACTAGACGAACCTTTGTTGGCAAAGTAATGTCTCTACTTTTGAATATGCTATCTAGGTTGGTCATAACTTTCCTTCCAAGGAGTAGGTGTCTTTTAATTTCGTGCCTGCAATCACCATCTGCAGTGATTTTGGAGCCCCCCAAAATAAAGTCTGACACTGTTTCCACTGTTTCCCCATCTATTTCCCATGACGTGTTGGGACCAGATGCCATGATCTTCGGTTTCTGAATGTTGAGCTTTAAGCCAACTTTTTCACTCTTCACTTTCACTTTCATCAAGAGGCTTTTTAGTTCCTCTTCAATAAGGCTTAGATATGGTCAATTACATCCTCCAACCCAACAGAAGGCACACACACACACACACACAAACTGCTACTGACCACTCATCGAAAATAAATTTCCTAGGAGGTATCCAATCAGAGCCCTAGAGAACAGAAATCCACCTAGAGAACAGGGAACCTAGAAGTACTAGGCACAGGTAATTGGCCAAAACCAAATAATTGGATTGAGTTTTAAACTAGCATAGAATCATGTCCACAATAGAAAATATGTGACTGATAGGCATAGGTCCAAGGAATCAAGAAAACATTATAAATGATCATAAAATTCAGATCAGCATCTTAGGCAAGCTATCTGCTTCTGATGCCATCTTCTTCTCATTCTAGTGCAGTGTAGTTTCCTCTGTTTGAGCACTGTTTTAAGGTGAGTTTGAGGTCAGCAGGCCTCTCTACAGACGAGTCCAGCTTAGGAGCCTTTTAAAAATAAGTTGTTCCCTCTTGCCAAATGCCACCAACATGGTGTTCAGGCACTTCATAGAGGTTGGCTGGGTGACCTATACCTCCTTGGAGTCTTGTGCCCAGAAGCTGGTCATGATTGTAGACGTTGATAATCAGAACAGGACTTTGGTGGATGGACTTTGTACTCAAGTATGGAGCAAGGAGAGATAAGAAAGCCTTCCTCAGCAATCAATGCAAAGAAATAGAGGAAAACAACAGAATGGGAAAGACTAGAGATCTCTTCAAGTAAATTAGAGATACCAAGGGAACATTTCATGCAAAGATGGGCTTGATAAAGGACAGAAATGGTATGGACCTAACAGAAGCAGAAGATATTAAGAAGAGGTAGCAAGAATACATAGAAGAACTATACAAATAAGATCTTCACAACCAAGGTAATCACGATGGTGTGATCACTCACCTAGAGCCAGACATCCTGGAATGTGAAGTCAAGTGGGCCTTAGGAAGCATCACTATGAACAAAGCTAGTGGAGGTGATGGAATTCCAGTTGAGCTATTTCAAATCCTGAAGGATGATGCTGTGAAAGTACTGTATTCAATATGCCAGCAAATTTGGAAAACTCAGCAGTGGCCACAGGACTGGAAAAGGTTAGTTTTTATTCCAATCCCAAAGAAAGGCAATGCCAAAGAATGCTCAACTACCGCACAATTGCACTCATCTCACACGCTAGGAAAGTAATGCTCAAAATTCTCCAAGCCAGGCTTCAGCAATACGTGAACTGTGAACTTCCAGATGTTCAAGCTGATTTTAGAAAAGTCAGAGGAACCAGAGATCAAATTGCCAACATCCACTGGATCATCAAAAAAGCAAGAGAGTTCCAGAAAAAACATTTATTTCTGCCTTATTAACTATGCCAAAGCCTTTGACTGTGTGAATCACAATAAACTGTGGAAAGTTCTGAAAGAGATGGGAATACCAGACCACCTGACCTGCCTCTTGAGAAACCTATATGCAGGTCAGGAAGCAACAGTTAGAACGGGACATGGAACAACAGACTGGTTCCAAATAGGAAAAGGAGTACGTCAAGGCTGTATATTGTCACCCTGCTTATTTAACTTATATGCAGAGTACATCATGAGAAACACTGGACTGGAAGAAGCACAAGCTGGAATCAAGATTGCTGGGAGAAATATCAATAACCTCAGATATGCAGATGACACCACCCTTATGGCAGAAAGTGAAGAGAAACTTAAAAGCCTCTTGATGAAAGTGAAAGTGAAGAGTGAAAAAGTTGGCTTAAAGCTCAACATTCAGAAAACAAAGATCATGGCATCTGGTCTCATCATTTCATGGGAAATAGATGGGGAAACAGTGGAAACAGTGTCAGACTTTATTTTGGGGGGCTCCAAAATCACTGCAGATGGTGATTGCAGGCATGAAATTAAAAGACACCTACTCCTTGGAAGGAAAGTTATGACCAACCTAGATAGCATATTCAAAAGTAGAGACATTACTTTGCCAACAAAGGTCCGTCTAGTCAAGGCTATGGTTTTTCCTGTGGTCATGTATGGATGTGAGAGTTGGACTGTGAGGAAAGCTGAGCACCGAAGAATTGATGCTTTTGAACTGTAGTGTTGGAGAAGACTCTTGAGAGTCCCCTGGACTGTACGGAGATCCAAACAGTCCATTCTAAAGGAGATCAGTCCTGGGTGTTCTTTGGAAGGACTGATGCTGAAGCTGAAACTCCAATACTTTGGCCACCTCATGCGAAGAGTTGACTCATTGGAAAAGACTCTGATGCTGAGAGGGATTGGGGGCAGGAGGAGAAAGGGATGACAGAGGATGAGATGGCTGGGTGGCATCACCAACTCAATGGACATGAGTTTGTGTGAACTCCGGGAGCTGGTGATGGACAGGGAGGCCTGGCGTGCTGTGATTCATGGGGTCTCAAAGAGTTGGACATGACTGTGCGACTGAACTGAATTGAACTGAACCGATGGAGACAGGCTATGCCTTTCAAATACATCAGCTCACTGATTTCCTCTTCAAGTTCCCACACAGTGCTCACCAGAATTATGTTGGAAAAGCCTAGGAGAAGGCAGATATCCCTGCAAAGTGAGCGGCCACAAGGTGGGTCAAGAAGATTGAAGCCAGAAAAAAGAAATCCAGGATGACAGATTTCAATTGTTAAAAAGTCACAAAGGCATTGAAACATGTTTAATATCATACATGAAACAAATCGCCAGTCCAAGTTCAATGCATGATACTGGATGATTGGGGCTGGTGCACTGAGATGACCCAGAGGGATGGTATGGGGAGGGAGGAGGAAGGGGGGTTCAGGATGGGGAACATGTGTATACCTGTGGCAGATTCATGTTGATGTATGGCAAAACCAATACAATATTGTAAAGTAAAAAAATAAATAAAATATATTTGACTATAAAATTTAAAAAAAAAAAGTCACAAAGGCAAGATTCATCAAGTTTGAAGTTAAGAAACTTGAAAAGGCAGCTCTCTTGAAAGCTTCTCCCAAAAAAGCACTTACTGTTAAGGGGACAGCTGCAGAAGCTGTTGCCACTGCCAGTGTTCCAGCAAAAAGAGAAAAAAAAAGATGACCATTGCGGGTAAGAAGGCATCAGCCCAGAGGTTCCTGCCCAGAAAGCTGCAGGTCAGAATGTAGCACCTTCTCCAAAAGCTCAGAAGGGTCAGAAAGCTCCAGCCCAGAAAGCACTTGCTCCAAAGGCATCTGGCAAGAAAGCATGAGAACATAAACTATTCTAAACAGAATAAGGTGCTTTTTGACATGCTGGCAAATTAACATAAATAAGTGGTTCACACTCTTATATTGAGGCATCACTAGCCAACCCCTTGTGGTATACCTTGACTGAATTATACTGGGACATTGTGATATGGTGACTGAGATCTGACTTCTTGGACATAAACTAGGGATTCAGGCACTTGATTTCTTTTCTAGGTGTTGTTGTCTATGTTTGTGTGTCCTTCTGGAAGGATGAAATGTTTGCCTTTTTCTCGAGTTTTTACTTAAGTTTTATTCTAGATCACTTTGGAAAAAATGGTGCTTTCTCTTGGTTCTTTAATGCACTCACCATGTAAACAATTATAAGGGCTGTATAAAAAGTTACTTGAACATGTCTCCTTCACCACAGGCTTCCAATCTAAGACTTAAGAGACCATTCATTCTTTTATCTTTGTGACCCTAAGGAAGAAAGAGAATCATCTTCAAGCTGTATCCATAGAGCTGTATTTTGAAGACCTGCTAACTGAAAACAATATCTCACTCAGATTTGCCTTAGACAATTTTAAAGCAGATTATTTCCATCCCTTCTGTCCTACGGAACAACACTCCCTTTTGTGTTTCATGTGCAAACCTGTGGGTTCTTTTGGTTGTTTTGTCCTTGTTGCTGCTCTATATAATTAGAGAATTTCTGAGTTTGCAAAAAGCATATGAGTTGTCTAATCTAGTCTCTATACATTAGCAATATCCTCTGCTACTGTTGGAGAACTTACTACTTTGGTGTCAGTGTAGTCTATTGTTGGGTGATACTTAAGGCTTTAAAAGTTCTTAGTCTATAGTGATAAGAAGACTGCTTTCCTAGAACTTCTATTCTGGATTCTATTTTTGACCTTGAGACATCATCATAGAAATCTACTTAATCAAACCATAGTTTTTTTCTCTAAATGTGTGAGATACTGCTTTTATTGATCTCACTAGAATGTCCATCACTTCATGGCAAATAGATGAGGAAACAGTGGAAACAGTGGTTGACTATTTTTGGGGGCTCCAAAATCACTGCAGATGGTAATTGCAGCCATGAAATTAAAAGACGCTTACTCCTTGGAAGGAAAGTTATGACCTAGACAACATATTAAAAAGAAGAAACATTACTTTGTCAACAAAAGTCCATCTAGTCAAGGCTATGGTTTTTCCAGTAGTCATGTATTAATGTGAGAGTTGGACTAGAAAGAAAGCTGAGTGCCAAAGAATTGATGCTTTTTAACTGTGGTGTTCGAGAAGACTCTTGAGAGTCCCTTGGACTGCAAGGAGATCCAACCAGTCCATCCTAAAGGAAATCAGTCCTGGGTATTCATTGGAAGGACTGATTTTGAAGCTGAAATCCCAATACTTTGGCCACCTCCTGCGAAGAGCTGACTCATTTGAAAAGACCCTGATGCTGGGAAAGATTGAGGGCAGGAGGAGAAGGGGACAACAGAGGATGAGATGGTTGGATGGCATCACCGACTCAATGGACATGGGTTTGGGCGGACTTTGGTAGTTGATGCTGGACAGGGAAGCCTGGTGTGCTGCAGTTCATGGGGTCACAAAGAGTCAGATGACTGAGCGACTGAACTGAACTGAACTGAGAATGACTTATCCCTATACAGAGCCATAATATTCAATCAACTAATTTATTAATAATTGCCAAAAGCTTGTAAGGTATATATAACTGTTTCCCTTTTATAGGTGAGCAAATAAGTTGAGATTTAGCTATCCTATGAACATATGTTTATAACATATTGATGCTTTTGAACTGTGGTGTTGGAGAAGACTCCTGAGAGTCCCTTGCACTGCAAGGAGATCAAACCAGTCAACCCTAAAGGAAATCAGTCATTAATATTCATTAGAAGGACTGATGCTGAAGCTCCAATACTTTGGCCACCTGATGTGAAGAACTGACTCATTGGAAAAGACCCTGGTGCTGGGAAAGATTGCAGGCAGGATGAGAAGGGGACGACAGAGGATGAGATGGTTGGATGGCATTATTGACTCTATGGACATGTGTTTGAACAAGCTCTGGGAGTTGGTGATGAACAGGGAAGCCTGGCGTCCTGCAGTCCATGGGGTCACAAAGAGTCAGACACAACTGAGCAACTGAACTAATCTGAATGTGAAGGCATGGTGATAAGAGGGTATAGAATGTTATAGATAACAAACATTGTCTCTTATCTGTGTAGAGATTGCGACCTAGTCAAAACTCAAAAGAAGTACGTCTACATGTATAGACAAGTGCTAGGGAAATAAAAAGGGCAAAGTGCCCTAAGAGAATTTCCAGGGTTTGGGAGCAATGGCTGCAAGCTGAGTGTTCAGGGAAAGAAAGTTCTCTTTTAAAAAACATTCAAGAGTGACATGAGAGACAGGAGAAGTATGAGTCAAAGACTCATCTGAAGAGTTAGACCTGCAAGTAGGAAGATCTAGGGTAAAAGAGTTTCATGTGGTGAAGGAACTTCAGGAAGGCCAAAGTGATAGAGCCCAGTGATCAGAGAGGAGAGCTGGACAAGAAGAGTTTAGAGTAGGCATGTAGAGTGTGTTGTTGGTCAGGCACTAAGTCACATTTGACTCTTTGCAGCCCCATGGACTGCAGGATGCAAGGCTCCTCTGTCCTCCACTTTCTCATGGACACAAATAAATCCAAATTCATGTCCATTGGATCGGTGATCCCATGTAGAATATGATTAGGTATTTAAGTCAATGTTTATTTTAAGCCAATGGAAAAAGAGTTTTATGCAGGGGAATGACATGATCTGATTTATATTTTGAAAGAAATCTGTCTTGCTACACTGTGTAGTATGGATTAGGGTGAGGAATGAATAATGATTGGAAGGAGAAAATATATGAAGCAAGTGCAGCAATGAAGAAATGAGATAATAGCAGATACAACAATGTTGAAAATGGAAATGGAGAAAAGTTGATGAATAAAAGTGTTATTTGCAATGTAAGTTATATGTGGTTTGATAATGAATTAGAGATGAGTAAATGATAAGTGAAGGCTGAATCCTAAGTTTCTGGCCTAAGCAGCTTCTTCAATTAAATCACTTATTGTAATGGAGGAAGACCAGAGTGGGAACAGATGTTAAGGATGAAGGCAAGATTTTAGCTTTTCAGAATGCATACATTTCTTTTTGAAGTCTAGTTAATTTATAATATTGTATTAGTTTCCAAAGTATAGCAAAGTAATTGTTATACATTTTTTTTTCAGATTCTTTTCATTATAGGTTATTGCTGTACCTATTTCATATATAGTGGTGTATATCTGTTAATCCCTTCCTACTAATTTATCCCCTCATTTTCCCCTTTGGAAACCATAAGTATGCATTTTATAGAATACCTAACTTTTTAATGAAATCCGTTCTTTAATGAAATCCATCCATCTAGACCTAGATGGATTTGCAACTCACTGATTTGTTCATTTTGACAAATATTTTTGAGCATCTTCTTAGTTCTGAAAACTATGTTGGCCAATGGAAACAGAATATATAAGACAGGACCCTTGTGTATAAGAGGCTCACTATCCAGTTTGGAGGAAAAAATGGTAAATCAGTGATTAAGTATTTTAAATGTTGTGATAAAGATATACAGAAGGTGCCATGGACACAGAGAACATAGGTAACTAACATAAATTAAGATCAGAAAAAGGTCGCTGGGGAGGGAGGAGGGAGGAGGGTTCAGGATGGGAAACACAGGTATACCTGTGGCGGATTCATTTCGATATTTGGCAAAACTAATACAATATTGTAAAGTTTAAAAATAAAATAAAATTAAAAAAAAAAGAAAGAGTAAATGCCTTCGATTCAAGGTTTTAACCCTGATTTCAGCCTCTCAAACTGTGTGTCTTTAGACAGGTACCTAATTTCTCTAGTTTAATTTCTATTACATGTTATCAAAATACTAATTTTACTAGATTATGAAGTTTAAAAAGTAGTCAATATATGTTTAGGGAACCCTCTTTCCTGATTAAATCCTCTTTCTGATCAATATCTTTTCAATTTAATAGAGAGATACAGGGAGTGTGTTTTAAACAATTTTTATGAAAGAACATTTATTGGGCTATAAAAAAAGCAATGTTAACATTTTTACTTGTTGGGACATAGAGTTCTACAATTTCTTTTTATGGGTAAGCTTGTTTTCCTTCATCTTTTTTTTCCTCTCCTGCACTCAAAGCCAGCTCAAACATGGTAACAGTAAATCATTCCATTTGGGTTAATACATGTTGCTATAGGTGTAGGTACCTCTCAGTCCCCTTGCTCATCCCTGAGACAGAGAGGGAATTAGCCAGACCTTCATTAGAATCCTTGCTGTGCACATTAAACCCTTGAGTACCCTGTAATATGATCTCTATTTTCCTTACCTTTCAAAGTTCTGGCTCCAGAGAAACCACAGCTCTGTTGGTTTTTGTGAACAGACCACAATGATATTTTTTAACTTTGCTTAATTTTCCTTCCATCTGTTTTTCCTTCAAAAGGCACTTGTTGCTTTTCCCTCTCCCTTTGCTGAATGCCAAGTTTGGTAGGTTTGTTTCTTTCCTTCTTCAGTTGGGCCAAAGTCCCTCCTCTGTAGCTTTGACCCATCTTGTAGACTTATCTTCCTGGACTCTAGGACATGATTCTCTCAGGATCACTGAAGTTTTATAATTTCATTTATGGTCATGTGATGGTCTCCCAAATGATGAAAAATTATTTTTTAAAATAAGCTTTGAAGATGCCCCATCTTGAACTATATTTTGTAAAAGGCTGAAATCTCAGTTGCCTAATCTTTCTCTTTTATGCTGTGTAGCCTGTGGTCTACCCAAACATGAGGGGATACATTAGACCCTGTTCAGAATGGCTCCCTTAAAGGAGGTAACTGCTGCATGCTCTCTGGGTGCCATGATCTTGAGTACAAATGAGGGTTGGATCAATATTGAGAGAAATTTCAAAGTGTGGATATCTCAGTTAATAGAAGTAGTGTGGTAAAGTTCAGTGGTCTCCTGACCATGGCACATTTGATGCCAGTAGCATACAGAATTGCTTCATATAGTTCACAGCAGTAAATAACATTGAATCACACAGTGAGAAAATCATTTCTTTTTCTTTTCTCTTTAAATAATGATCAGGGGCCATCTTTCTGTTATGTAACTCGTCCTCCTCTCTAGAATTTCCTAAGTCCTCTCTTTAACTCAGAAAGAGAAAAGATATCAAGTTCAGAACCTCAACGGAAAGGAACAGCATGTAGCTGGAATTTAGTAATGTTGCTTTGTCTAATTGTATGTTTGCATTTTGCCTTTTATGATTGCCTTTGTGCTGCACTGATTTTCTGTTCATGATAGAAATATAAAGTGTCCTTATAAAACTTCTTTATGTGACTAAAAAATGAGTCAGTTCAAAGTAAAATATCTTTTAAAATACTAGCATAAGAGTTACGTATATGGAGTAAAGATATTGAAAATTACATACAAATGATTGAAGTCAGGAAAATGTCACTATGGTTGAATGACTGTAAATTTTGGCAGACAGCCAGAGACTTGATTTTAAATCCTACCTTTCCTGCTTGTTACCCATATTTGTAATATATTAGTATTTGTAGTATTTATAAATAGCTTACTTATTTAGTCAAAGCCTTTGTTTCCTTGTCTTTAAATTAGGGGGAAAGATCTAATCTATCGGGTCATTTAAAAATAAAATATAATAATATCTGTAATACGTGCCTAGCATAGTACTTGATGCAGAGTAGAAACTCAATAACTGATATCTTCCTTTTCCCTTTTATTTTTGTGTTATACTTGTAACTTTAAAAAAATAATAAAGATTGGCTAAGGATAACAGAACTATGCATCCTTTCCTAGACAGTTAATATATATTTTAGTGAGTTACAAAAATATGTAGCTGTCAGTGCAGCATGGACCTACTATTAACTACCAAGTACAACTCAAAAAAGCACTGGAAAAATTATTAAGCAAGAGTCACTGAAGACAAGTCTGTGTCAAGATTCCCATTTGGGTCATGTAACCCACTTCCACTGCTAATCTTTCCTTTTGCAACTTCTCGCTTTATATTCAAAAGGTGCCTTTGGAGCACTTCCTGTCTCAGAGTGGCACTATTAATCACACAGATCTGCTAGCCAGAAGGCTGAGGGAGAGGCTTGTCCTGCTCCCCTCCATTCTCTTTCTCTTCCTCTTTCTCCATCTCTCCACCTCTTTCTCCCTCTCTCCATCTCTTTCTATCCCTCTCTCCCCCTCCATCCTCTATAATCCTAGGTATATTTCAACATCAAACTGTCTCATAAACCTTTTTAATGCCCTTCACACTTTTATATATTTATATAAATATATATTTATATAAATAAATATATATACTTGTTCTCCCTAATATATGCTTTGTCCATAGCAGTAACTACCTAGAAGATCTATCGTATTTCAGTCTCTTCATCTCATCCCATCTTCCTCCATCCAGGGCCACCAAATTCTTCAAATGCTTCATAACATATGTTCCCTGCCTTTTCAAGCCTTATCATAAACCACCTTCTCCTCTTTCACTGCCATCCACTTTTTACACACACCTTGCCTTCCTCCTGGAAAGTTCAATGTCCTTCCCATCTCCTTGCCCTACTTCCCATTTTGCTACTATTCATCAGATCAGTGGTTCCTTCCTCTGGAAATCTTCCCTGATCTTCACCCAAAACACTCAGTTAGGCCAAGGCTTTTGATTATACATTTTCTTTCCTTGATAACATTTATCTGTAGTTAAACTTTAAAGAATTATTTGTTACTTTTCTCTCCCTGTAGTAAAATGCATATAACATAAAATTCACCATTAATTTAATTAAATGGTAACATTTAATATATTACACTTTTGTGCAACCATCACCACTATCTAGTTCCAGAAAAGTGTTATCACACCAAAAGGAAACCCCATACCCATCAAGCAGTCAGTCCCTACTTCCTCTGTCCACAGACCCTGGCAACCACTAATCTGCTTTCTGTCTTTATGAATTTGCTGACACTGGATATTTCATATAAATAGGATCATCACTTCATTGTTTTACAACTGCCAATGGGAGTCTCTCTCTCCTAGTCTAGATTTGCCTTTATTATTATCAAACCCTATCTTACAGTACAATTCTTTGCATGTAGACAGTATGGAAAAAATGTTTCTTGAAATGAGTGTTTTTCATTTTTAATTTATCATACCATATATATATATATACACACA